>NC_088335.1:39775000-39860000 GCF_036884655.1 Musa acuminata AAA Group
AATTAAAGCAGGAGGAATTGACGTTGCGCCGGAGGAGATCACGTCAGGATATTGGACGGCAGAATGCTTCGGACGTCGGGCATCGGGCCAAGGAGAGCGGAATTGTGCCAAGGATATCGGGGTTACGGAGGTCAACCACCGATTGGGAAACAAGCCGCAAGAGAGGACAAAGCACTGAAGAATCGGACGAAACGTCAACCAATGACGTGCCAGGCAACAAAATGTCAATTCACATTGTAATAATTGTCTAGATCGGAGTAGAGTTCTAGCTTGTGTGTGCAGGATTAACTACGATAATGACGAAGACATAAAGCAAAACAAAGTGTCGGAGTCAAGCACGAAGGATTCATTGCGAGTTCGAGAGTTCGACGGAAGTCCGAATGTTCATCGAGAATGCTGCCGGAACTAGCCGAGAATGAGTAGGGAGCTTGCCGAAGGGTTTTTCAGAAGCTCGCCGGAAGGTTCGTTGGAAGTTCACGGAGATCGCCGAGAAAGATTAGAGCTTGCCGAAGAAGCTCGTTGGAACTTGTCAAGATCAAATCGTGATGTCTAGGAGCTTGCCGGGAGTCCGCAGAATGGTTTCCAAGAGTTTAACGGAAAACCGTCGGAAGTTCGCCGGAAGCTCGCCGGAAGAAGTCTTGACTTACGGACTTTGTAATAGCTTAGAAAATATCTTTAAATTCATAGTTAGCATGTTACTTAAGGTTAGGATTAGGTGTTAATCCTATAAACCAAGTAGGGGCCAATTGGGCTCTAGTTCGGACAGGTTTGGGCCAATTTTGGAGCCCAACCAGTGAGTTGAAATAGTATAGGCGGTGGCACCGCCAGATTTGACGGTGGCACCGCCCAGCACCCTAGAGCTGGGCGGTGGCACCGCTTGGCTGGGCGATGGCACCGCTGCTAGTCATAAGTGCCCAGCAAGCCAATCACGTGAGTGATGGCACGTGTGACTTGATACAGAATCTTTTTGCTTATTATATTTTTGGCGTATATCACTTTATAACTATTGCATAAATGCATATGTATTGTGATGTCCTTGGATTTGTGCAATGGGAATCGGATCGTGATGAGATCACGATAATGAGATCGATTCACCTTTAAACACATATCCTAAATAATCCCGGTCATAGGTTACTCGAGAGGGACATCGTGATAACCGGATAGACTGGTGTGCTGTATACCCGTCCATATGATGGATGCAGTTGGTCTCATAGCTGCTCGTGTAGGGACACTAGGGATACAGTACAGGTGCTCATTGGAGAATGAGTTCACTGATTGATCCGCTTACGGAATGCTGGATGGTTGATGATGCCTTATTGTCAGACAACGATTCCGTAGTCCTAGTGGTGTATCTGGTTCTTAGACTTGAGACACCAAGGATGTCCTGTATGAGTGCTCCACTCTTTGATACCAGACTTATAGGTTTGGCTGTTCCCAGATCTAGTACAGCTGGTCATTGGGAGTGGTAGTCGACCTTACGAGGGCTATTGAGTGTCGATAGAGGATCATCCACTCTCGGTATCATGAGAGGAATATCCCATGTGTTCTTGCTCAGACAAATCCCTGGCCAGGGTCATTCGGGTTGAGAGAGAAAGAGTTCTCCGGGAGAATCCGATTAGAGCGAGACTCGAGTAGAAACCGTATGGGTCTGACAGCACCATGCTCGATATACGGTCTCTGGGATATTAGATGGATGAGGGACTATAGGTACATGGTAACTGAGGACAGACAGGTCCAATGGATTGGATTCCCCTGTATCGTCTGGGGACTACGGCGTAGTGGCCTAGTACTTCCGTAGTCGATGAGTCGAGTGAATTATTACAGAGATAATAATTCACTTAGTTAGAAGGAGTTCTGACAGGTATGACTCACGGCCAGCTCGATATTGGGCCTAGAGGGTCACACACATATGGTAGGCATTGCGATGAGTAGAGGTTCGGATATGAGATATCCGACGGAGCTCTTGTCTTATTGGATGCAGATCCAATACCCACTAGGGAAAGGACCTATTAGGGTTTTGACACGGGATCTCTATAAATAGGAGGGATTCACAGCCTCATAGGCTAGAGTCTTTGCTTGCCCTTCCTATTCTCCTCTCCCTCTCCACCTCAGAGTAGGCCTGGAGTTTTGAGGAGCGTCGTCGCAACCCTGCTGTGTGGATCACCGCTAGAGAGGAGGACGCTTGACCTCCTTCACCCTCTCCTAAGGATCTGCAAGGAAACAGGGATATACGATCTCCCTAGGTAACACAATCTCTATACGCAGTTTTGTGTTTTACGGATTTTTGCGCACCAATCTTCGCACGACGATGAACATCTTTTTGGGAATCGGGGATTTTTGTTTTCTTGTTCTTCCGCTGCGCATATGATGTCGCCCCCTATGATTTCCCAACAGTGGTATCAGAGCCAGGTTGTTCGTGCGAATGATTAGTTTTTTGAACTGCGTGTGTTGTGTTTAGGAAGAATATTGACGTCAAAATCGTTGACGCAAAAGCAAGGAAGGGCAGCAACAGTTGCTGCCCTCGATCTGCATGCCTGCAGCCAGCCGCAGCCGCAGCCAGGCAGCACAGCGCCGGCGCATGCGCAAGCGCTGTGCCTGCAGTAGCCGGCCGGCGATCTGCTTGCAGCAGGCTTGCGGCCGGCGGGGCTGGGAGCCCGCTCGGTAGAAGCGCCTGCGGCCACTGAGCCCGCGGGCAGAGGCGCCGCGGGGCAGCAGCGCGGGCTGAGGCACCGCAGGGCAGCGGCGCCTGTGGCCGCTGCTCCCACGGGCAAAAACCCCGCAGGGGCGGCCGCCAGCGAGACAGCACCACCTGCGGGCGCTGACTCGCGGGCAGATCCGCTCGCGAAGGCGGCGGCGCCCGCGGGGGCGCCCACCTGCAGCGGCAGCGACCCCAGCGGGCGTACCACCTGAAGGCGAGGGCAGTGCCCTCGCCCTCGCCGCACAGGCCGCCGCCAGAAGGGTGGCGGCGGCGGCGCGCAGCAGCGAAAAGGGGAAAGGGTATTAGGGTTTTCTGCGCAAAAGATAGTTTTACCCCTCGGAATTTGAGAAATTTCAGTTTCTGTCTTTTGTCCAAATTACGAAAATACCCTTAGGAATTGAGAAATTCCCTATATATCCCTGATTTCAGAAAATATTAATTAAAAGGTTTAGTTGATTATTATTTTTTATTATCTAGTAGTCCTACATAATGACGATTATTTATACATGTGATGTATGATGAGTGGACGGATGATCATGGACCGTGTGATGTGTGTACTTGTGATTATTATTATTGAGGTCTGCGAACCTCCATTATATTTCTCGTTTATTGTCGGGCCTGCGTGCCTATGATTAAGTTGTAATCACATGAGGAGGCGCAGCGGGAGCGTGGAAGCCATAGCGGGACCCACGAGACGGACGATCGTGATGCATGAAGATGCATCAAGATGTCGACGGAACCAACGAGGACGAGATGGACGATCACAAGGCATGGAGATGCACCGTTGCACACATAGATCTTGATGTGAGTGATTAGGCCTACTGGCTCGGGCCTAATCATATTAGGTTGTGGTCCATGATCATCTGGTGTGATTGCTTATACACATACTAGATATGTATATATATTTGCATGCGATGTAGATATATATATTAAATATGTACATGTGTGACATGTCATAATAGGAGACCAAATCATAGAAACATCTCTCGATAATATTAAGTCGGTAAACGTGAGGCAATTAGATTGACCCACGTGGCCTTCCATCGTTATGAGTAGGAACCGAATCCCGGTGTAGGTTGAGTTGGTCGAGTCCCTCGAGACTCACCTATATCGCGATTCGCTATCTTGCTTACGACATAGAGATGTCACCGGTGACCTGAGGGCATGATATGCTTGGTCGAGTCCCTCGAGGGTATATCATCAAATCAGACTCATCTTGTAACGAAGGTGTTGACTTAACCGAGCATCATGGTTGGTCGAGTCCCTCGAGGCCATGGTGATTCGGAGGCCGAACAGGACGGGAATCACAAGGAGTTGTGATCGGCAAGAGTTGTCTACCTTTTAGGCTTAGTGTGATTGGTCGAGTCCCTCGAGGTTACACTAAGACGCTGATTGGATCCTGATCCCCACTAGAAGTCTGCCGGAGACTTCCGTTTCACGTGCTGAGGGTGTCGCGTGACTCGTTAGTAAAATAGTGGGAGCATATTAAGATAGAAGTCCATATCTTGATAGTTTATTTCTTGCAAAATCTGCATGTTATTCATTTTTGCTACATCTTTATTTTCAGAAAATGTCGCTTTCAAATCCCTTACGTGGCATACTTGATGTCAACCGCCTCACTGGTCCAAATTATACGGATTGGCTCCGTAACTTGAGAATTGTTCTCACAGCGGAGAAAATCGTGTACGTCCTTGATACAGTGATGCCTACGCCCGAAGAAGGGGCAAGCGAGGATGAGATCGCTCGCTACGTGAAGTACATTGATGACTCCACTCTTGCTCAGTGCTATATGTTGGGCTCTATGACTCCAGAGTTACAGAGACAACATGAAAAGATGGATGCCAGATCCATTCTCCTACATGTCCGCAAATTGTTTGAGGAACAGGGAAGGACTCAACGATATGAGATATCCAAGAGCCTTTTCCGCGCTAGGATGACTGAGGGGACACCGGTTCAGAACCATGTCCTAAAGATGATTGAGTGGATAAAGAAACTCACAGGTCTAGGAATGGTCCTAGAGGATAACTTGTGTGTGGACATTATGCTTCAGTCCCTACCAGATTCCTTTTCACAGTTCATAATGAATTTTAATATGAACAAGCTTGAGGTGACTCTCCCAGAGCTCCTCAATATGTTGAGGGAGGCAGAGAGTACTATTAAGAATGAGAATCCAGTTCTCTACACTGGTGAGACCAAAAAGAAAAGGAAAGCAGAAAGGTCCCTTAAGAAGGGAAAGGGCAAGGGCAAACAAGGTAAAGCAAAGGTTGCTAAGAAAGACCCAGTAAAGGACAAAGGCCAATACTTCCACTGTGGTAAAGATGAGCACTGGAAGAGAAACTGCAAAGAGTACCTTGCAGAAAGGGCGAAACAAAAGCTTGATGAAGCTTCAGGTACATTCATGATCGGTCTCCATTTGTCAGACTCTTATGATAACACATGGGTATTAGATACCGGTAGTGCTTATCATATATGTAATTCGTTGCAGGTTCTGGCAAGGCCTAGGAGACTAGAGAGAGGCGAGATGGACCTCAAGATGGGTAATGGAGCAAAAGTTGTTGTTTTAGCTGTTGGCGAGGTCGCCCTACATCTGCCTAGTGGAGCTTTTATTGCATTAGATGCATGTTATTTTGTTCCTTCTATTATCAAAAACATTATCTCCATTTCATGTTTAACAGTTAGTGGATATAAATTTGTTTTTGAGAACAATGGTTGTTCGATATTATTAGATGATAAGATCATCACGAAAGGAACATTGCATAATGGTTTATTTATGTTAGATACCACTCCACATATCATGAATATAAATATGTCCAAAAGGAAACGAGATGAGTTGAACAGTGCATACCTGTGGCATTGTAGGCTAGGTCACATCCATGAAAGAAGGATTCAAAAGTTGCTAAATGATGGATATCTAGATCCATTCGACTATGTGTCATATGCAACTTGTGAGCCTTGCATTCGTGGAAAACTGACCAACTCTCCATTTAGTGGAACTGGAGAGAGAGCCACTGAGTTGTTGGAACTCATACATAGTGATGTATGTGGACCCATGTCAACTCATGCCATTGGAGGTTACTCCTACTTCATTACATTTACTGATGATTTCTCAAGGTATGTATATGTGTACTTAATGAAGTACAAGTCCGAGGCCTTTGAGAAATTCAGAGAGTATAAGAATGAGGTGGAGAACCAGACTAGAAAGAGTATCAAAACTCTTCGATCAGATCGAGGAGGTGAGTACTTAAGTACAGAGTTTACTCACTTCCTCAAGGACCATGGGATATTATCCCAATGGACACCTCCTTATACACCTCAGCTTAATGGTGTCTCTGAAAGGAGAAATCGTACATTATTAGATATGGTACGGTCCATGATGAGTTTCGCTGACCTACCCATCTCATTCTGGGGATATGCCCTAGAAACCGCAGCTTACCTTCTGAACAGAGTTCCAACTAAGTCGGTGGTGTCTACACCATATGAGATATGGAAAGGGAAGAAGCCTGATCTTAAAGTAGTTAAGATTTGGGGCTGCTCTGCCCATGTTAAAAGACACAACCCCGATAAGTTAGAATCAAGGACAGGGCGATGTAAATTTGTAGAATACCCCAAGGAAACTTGTGGGTATTACTTCTATCATCTCGAGGACCAAAAGGTCTTTGTAGCTAAGAGAGCAGTGTTCCTTGAGAAGGAACACATTCTTGACGGAGACAGTGGGAGAATGATAGAATTGAGCGAGGTTGGAGAACCAAGCTCAAGCACCACTCTACAGCCCGAGTCTGTTCAGGTATCTAATACACAAGTTTCAACTTTACGCAGGTCTGATAGAGTATCCCATCCTCCTGAGAGATATGTGGGACATATTAGAGTAGAGGATGTAGAGGATATTGATCCTCAGACCTACGAGGAGGCTATTATGAGTATAGACTCCGGGAAGTGGAAAGAAGCCATGAATTCTGAGATGGATTCTATGTACTCAAATAAGGTTTGGAACCTAGTTGATGCACCCGAAGGTATTGTACCCATCGGTTGCAAGTGGATCTTTAAGAAAAAGATCGGAGTAGATGGAAAGGTAGAGACCTATAAAGCAAGGCTAGTGGCTAAGGGGTATCGTCAAAGGCAAGGTGTTGACTATGACGAAACTTTCTCACCCGTAGCAATGCTAAAATCCATCAGAATTCTATTGGCTATTGCAGCACACTATGATTATGAGATCTGGCAGATGGATGTGAAAACCGCATTCCTCAATGGGAACCTGGAGGAGGAGGTGTATATGATGCAACCTGAGGGATTCGTGTCCAAGAACTGCCCAGATAAGGTGTGTAGGTTGCTTAGATCCATTTATGGACTAAAGCAAGCTTCCCGAAGTTGGAACATAAGATTTGATGAGGCAATCAGATCTTATGACTTCGTTAAGAACGAAGATGAGCCTTGTGTATACAGAAAGGTAAGTGGGAGCGCTATTAGCTTTTTGGTGTTATATGTGGATGACATCCTCATCATTGGGAATGACATAGGAATGCTATCCACAATAAAGGCTTGTTTATCTAGACACTTCTCCATGAAGGACTTAGGAGAAGCATCTTATATCTTGGGGATTAGAATCTATAGAGATAGATCCAAAAGGATGCTTGGCTTGTCCCAGTCCAGGTACATAGAAACTATTGTCAAAAGGTTTGGCATGGAAAATTCCAAAAGAGGTCTCATACCGATGAGACATGGGATATCGCTTTCTACGAGTATGTCCCCAAAGACTCCAGAAGAAAGGGCGAACATGGATATGATACCTTATGCCTCAGCAATAGGGTCTATCATGTATGCCATGCTATGTACTAGGCCTGATATAGCGCATGCTCTGAGTGTCACGAGCAGGTATCAGGCGGATCCAGGCTTGGAGCACTGGAAAGCAGTAAAGTGTATCCTTAAGTACTTGAGAAGGACTAAGGATCTTTTACTAGTATATGGAGGTAATAGCCTTAAGGTTGAAGGCTACACTGACTCAAGTTTTCATCCTGATGTCGATGATAGCAAGTCGAATTCAGGGTATGTGTACACCTTGAATGGAGGAGTAGTGTGCTGGAAGAGTTCCAAGCAAGATACCACTGCTGACTCGACCACAGAGGCGGAGTACATTGCTGCATCAGATGCAGCAAAGGAGGGAGTCTGGTTGAAGAAGTTCATCACAGATTTGGGAGTCGTGCCGGATAGTGAGGAGCCGATTTCCCTATATTGCGACAACAACGGGGCAATTGCTCAAGCGAAGGAACCTAGGTCTCATCAGAAATCTAAGCATGTTCTGAGGAGGTTCCACCTTATCAGAGAGATCGTGACCCGAGGAGATGTAGTAGTGGAAAGAGTTCCATCCGAAGATAACATTGCAGATCCACTAACAAAGCCATTGTCTCAGATTGTCTTTGAGCGTCACAGGGGTCTGATGGGGATCAGACACATAGGTGATTGGCTTTAGGTCAAGTGGGAGATTGCTAGTCATAAGTGCCCAGCAAGCCAATCACGTGAGTGATGGCACGTGTGACTTGATACAGAATCTTTTTGCTTATTATATTTTTGGCGTATATCACTTTATAACTATTGCATAAATGCATATGTATTGTGATGTCCTTGGATTTGTGCAATGGGAATCGGATCGTGATGAGATCACGATAATGAGATCGATTCACCTTTAAACACATATCCTAAATAATCCTGGTCATAGGTTACTCGAGAGGGACATCGTGATAACCGGATAGACTGGTGTGCTGTATACCCGTCCATATGATGGATGCAGCTGGTCTCATAGCTGCTCGTGTAGGGACACTAGGGATACAGTACAGGTGCTCATTGGAGAATGAGTTCACTGATTGATTCGCTTACGGAATGCTGGATGGTTGATGATGCCTTATTGTCAGACAACGATTCCGTAGTCCTAGTGGTGTATCTGGTTCTTAGACTTGAGACACCAAGGATGTCCTGTATGAGTGCTCCACTCTTTGATACCAGACTTATAGGTTTGGCTGTTCCCAGATCTAGTACAGTTGGTCATTGGGAGTGGTAGTCGACCTTACGAGGGCTATTGAGTGTCGATAGAGGATCATCCACTCTCGGTATCATGAGAGGAATATCCCATGTGTTCTTGCTCAGACAAATCCCTGGCCAGGGTCATTCGGGTTGAGAGAGAAAGAGTTCTCCGGGAGAATCCGATTAGAGCGAGACTCGAGTAGAAACCGTATGGGTCTGACAGCACCATGCTCGATATACGGTCTCTGGGATATTAGATGGATGAGGGACTATAGGTACATGGTAACTGAGGACAGACAGGTCCAATGGATTGGATTCCCTTGTATCGTCTGGGGACTACGGCGTAGTGGCCTAGTACTTCCGTAGTCGATGAGTCGAGTGAATTATTACAGAGATAATAATTCACTTAGTTAGAAGGAGTTCTGACAGGTATGACTCACGGCCAGCTCGATATTGGGCCTAGAGGGTCACACACATATGGTAGGCATTGCGATGAGTAGAGGTTCGGATATGAGATATCCGACGGAGCCCTTGTCTTATTGGATGCAGATCCAATACCCACTAGGGAAAGGACCCATTAGGGTTTTGACACGGGATCTCTATAAATAGGAGGGATTCACAGCCTCATAGGCTAGAGTCTTTGCTTGCCCTTCCTATTCTCCTCTCCCTCTCCACCTCAGAGTAGGCCTGGAGTTTTGAGGAGCGTCGTCGCAACCCTGCTGTGTGGATCACCGCTAGAGAGGAGGACGCTTGACCTCCTTCACCCTCTCCTAAGGATCTACAAGGAAACAGGGATATACGATCTCCCTAGGTAACACAATCTCTATACGCAGTTTTGTGTTTTACGGATTTTTGCGCACCAATCTTCGCACGACGATGAACATCTTTTTGGGAATCGGGGATTTTTGTTTTCTTGTTCTTCCGCTGCGCATATGATGTCGCCCCCTATGATTTCCCAACAACCGCCAGTCCACTGTCAGTGTCAGACACTGACAGGCGGTGGCACCGCCAACATCGGGAACCAAAGAGAATTCAAATTTTGAAGCCCAAATTTGAGTTCTCTTGAGGCCTATAAATACCCCTCAAATCTCAACTGAGATTACAACCTTTTGAAAAGCAATAGTTTGAGTTAAGAGTCGTAGAATAGCCTTTGCAAGCTTTGATTTTCATATTGCTTAAGTGTTCACCTCCTCCCATCTTGTTGAAAAGAATTGTAAGAGTGTGAACCACTTGTAAAGGTTGTAAGAGGGGTATTAGTCCTTCCCCTACAAGAAATTTGCTAGTGGAAGTTAGAAGCCTCTTCGAAGAAGGCTTCGCAAGTGGATGTAGGTCATTGTGACCGAACCACTTTAAAAACTACTGCGTTATCTGGTTTGCATCCTACTCTTGCCATTTACATACTGCAAACTTCTCTACTTAGTTACTACGCTTCCATACGTTTCTAAGTTATCAAGCTTCTAAAATCGGTTTCCATTGATATTGCTTTTCATCGTACGAAAGATTTATCAAAATTGAAATTTTAATCCGCTCCACTAATTCACCCCCCCCCCCCTCTTAGTGCTGCTCCGATCCTAATAATTGGTATCAGAGCCACGTTTTTCTATTTTGGTTTAACACCTAAATAGAAATGGCTCTTTACGGCTTTCAAGAGGGTCACTCTCTCATTTGTCCTCCCTTTTTCAATGGGACGAACTACACTTATTAGAAAACTCGAATGAGAGTTTTCTTACTTTCTTTGGATTTGAATTTATGGCACATAGTCGACAATGGATTTGAAATATCTTCTCTTCCAATGAACCATTGGAATGATTTGGAGAATAAGATGTTTTCTTTAAACGCAAAGGATATGAATGCCTTATTTTGCTCTTTGGACAAAAATGAGTTCAATCGGGTTTCTTTGTGCGAAACGACTTTCGACATATGACACATTCTTGAAATCACACACGAAGGCACTTCTAGAGTTAAAGATTCGAAAATCAACATTTTAATGCATGATTTCAAGTTTTTTCGAATGAAGCCGAGCGAAACCATTGTTGACATGTACACCCGTTTTATTGATGTTGTCAATGGTTTACAAGCTCTTAGCAAATGTTTCTCGAATTTTGAACTTGTTAGTAAAGTTTTACGATCACTTTCTAAAGCTTGGGAATAAAAAATAATGGCAATACAAGAAACAAAAGATTTAAATATTTTTCCACTTGAAGAACTTATCGGCTCATTGATGACATATGAAATGGTGCGCAATACACATGATGAACACAATGAACACTTGAACCACCTTCCAAAGAATAGGAAGGATTTGGAACTCTGGACAAATGAATACCACTTGAGTGATGACTCAAGTGATGAGGACAATGATGAACTTGAACTTCGAACACCAACTCTTAATAAGTTCATTAAATAAAAATCTAAAATAAATAATAAACTTGAACGGAGGAAGAGGCCAAAGAAAAGGAAGGCACCCAAGGATGAATCAAGAACTTCTAAAGGTGAAACGGCGAATTGGGCTTTGATGGGCTTCGACTACAAGGTAAGTAACTCAACTCTCTTGAATTATTTTGAAATTACTTGAAGTTTTTCATGAGTGCTTAATTTAGATAGTAGGAATAGGAAATAAAAAATTATTTTTCAAAAATTATATCTTGTTTTTCTTTTTAGCATCTTTGAAAAATAAAAAATTTGATCATGAAAAGTATATTGCTAAGGTTTCATGAATGTTATGTTTTGAAATGTTGAATGATGTATGCAACATTAGGGATGATAATTATATGATATGTGATAGTGCTTAGGATTAATCCATGCATGTGTATCTTGATGATTTTACACTATTACATGCCTTAATAACATGTTGGAAATTATGTGTTTTGGATACAAAAATTTTCATGATCATGAGCATGTTTTAACTTCATGATTGAATTTGAAAATCTATAGCAAAACCATGTCCGAATGCATGAAAGTGTTAAAATTTATTTTCAGATTTTCTTGATCCTAACAATTCATTTTTGAGAATCTATTGATCTTGATGGTTTTATGATGAAATTTATTTTTCGATCCTAAATGTTGATACATGTTTTTATTTAACATAAATGAAAAAGCATGCTAACATGAAATTAATCACTTAAAATAAAATACATAAAAAAAAAGAAAAATATATTATCAATGAAATCATGAATCTACTTATGTTACGAATTTTGTGAACCATAAAAATGATTTTGGTGATTTGAATTTGAGATGAGTTTTATCAAAATCATGATCTTGATTTCTTAGAATAACATGATATTTCCCTTGTTGATCATCTCGATTATTTAAAAGGAGATTTATCAAAATGATTCATGAAATTTTTGATTCATGACTTGATCCTTCATTTGTTTATAAGATGGTTGAAATCCGTGTACCTTTGAATTCTTCCCTTCTCCTTTCGATTTTTGAATTCATGCATGTTATATGTTGAAGATTTGAAACCATGTTTTGATATCATGCATACCCAAGAAATATTGATTTAATAAATTGAATGATTTGAAAATGAATGATGACTTTTCTCTTGAATGTAACTTGTGATATTCTTTATGAATCATCATCTTGATTTCTCGATAATCGATACATGAAATTTTAGTGTGAATCAAGATCTTGTTCTTTGAACTCCCATGTTTCTTATTATTGTTTACTAAAGAAGAAAATTTCTGAAATGAATCATGATTTTTTTTTAATTATAATTTTTATGATTCATAAAGAATTGAGAGATTAAACAATCTATCTATGTTTTTTTTTTATGAAACTCTTGAAAATGATTTTGATTTGACGATTTGAATTTGAATAAGACTTATCTTGATTTTTTGAAATTTATAACTTATGACTTCTTATGCAAGAATCAAGGTACTATAACATTTAATCTCCTACATTTCTTTTTGATATTTATAAAAATAAAGGAGAATTATTGAAATAAATCATGTCTGTTGGTATTTAAATGGTCTTATCTTTGATGATATGATTTCTTTGTATCTATGATACAAATGCCTTAATATGATTGAATCACTGTTATAAAAGAAAAAGGAATTTGATAGCTTGCTAATTGCAAAAATATACGCTAGCTTGAATGATAAAACATGAGATTGTCTATAGTGCAAATTTATTATTATCATGATGTGTAGATTGAAATAATGATTAGAATATTGATGTAATTATAAATGATGATTTTGTATTATGTATAAAATACTCTTGATATTATTTTGATGCATACAAATGAAAAGTTATGAACATGGTAGGATATAATTTGACAAAATTGATACCATCATTATTTGAAACATTTATGATTTGAAATTATGCATGCAATTGCTTTTTATTGTGATGATATATGCATATAATGTGTATCATGAATGCTCAAAATGATGAATGCTTGGTATCATGATCAAAATATTGATAAATGCTATGATTTATTTCCAAAATGATGTATCATGTATGATATGCTCATAATGTTGATTGATTTATTCAATATCGTGTATGAATGAAATATAAGGTTTTTGAAATAGTGCATATTTTAATTTGAAAATATAATGATGCACAAATAATATTGATACTTACCTTTGTCATAATTGATGTAAAGGGTCTTCCCTTCTTTTTGACAGTGATAAAGGGGGAGATAGCTAGCTTGCACAAGTCAAGAATATGCAAAAACTTGATTGCTAGCTTGCCTATCTTAAGTAGCAAATATTACTAATTTGCTTATTTCAAGAAGCAAAAGTTATCTTCTTAAACATCACTATCTTGCCTATCTCAAGAAGCAACACTTGCAACCTGCACATTACAATAGGAAGCAAGAATCGATAGCTTACACACTTCAACAAGAAAGCTATTTTGTATTTGCTTTCGAAATTTTTGCTAGCTTGTATGTTGTAAAATTTCTCACTTTTTCAAACACTTTGCTAGCTTGCACTTTATAAAGGAAGCGAAAATAGCACTTCTCAAAAGAGAAGAAAGAACTTACTATCTTGAACTTCATAAAAATTTGCTACCTTGCATGATGTAAAATTTGCTAAGATCACTATCTCAAAAGAGTTGCTATCTCAAAAAAAGCAAATGTGCTATCTTACCTATCTCAAAATACAAAACATGCTAACTTGTTACGGAAGCAAAATTGCTAGCTCAAACATTGCAAAGGAAGCAAAAATTTGCTAGCTTGCAACTTGCATATCATGAAAATTGTTAGCTTGTAGTCTAAAGAGAAGCAATTAGTTGTTATCTCAAGAAAAGCAAACATGCTAAACTTACACATCTTTAATTGCTAGATTGCATAGTGATAAAATTTGATACTATGTTTTTCATGCAATGTATGGAACTTTTTATCTCTAAACACATAAGAGTAGGAACTTCTCCTTTTTGTTGATGACAAAGGGGGAGAAGTATGATGACATGACATGTTATGCATAAGTTTATGATGACATGTTGCTTGGATTCTTGAATCCAAGAGTTTCTATCAATAAGCCATATTGATAGGGGGAGTTTGTTTAAACTCCGGGAGTTAAGGTTAACTCCGTCATCAAGTGGTTGTCATCATCAAAAAGGGGGAGATTGTTGAATCTCGTATTTTGATGATGAAACCACTTGATATGTGTTTATGATTTAATCTGTGTTTTGAGTGACGTAGGATGCTTCGATCAGGATGAGACAATTAAAGCAGGAGGAATTGACGTTGCGCCGGAGGAGATCACGTTAGGATATTGGACGGCAGAACGCTTCGGACATCGGGCATCGGGCCAAGGAGAGCGGAATTGCGCCAAGGATATCGGGGTTGCGGAGGTCAACCGCTGATTGGGAAACAAGCCACAAGAGAGGACGAAACACCAACCAATGACGTGCCGGGCAACAGAATGTCAATTCGCATTGTAATAATTATCTAGATCGGAGTAGAGTTTTAGTTTGTGTGTGCAGGATTAACTACGATAACGACGAAGACATAAAGCAAAACAAAGTGTCGAAGTCAAGCACGAAGGATTCATTGCGAGTTCGAGAGTTCGACGGAAGTCCGAAGGTTCGTCGGGAATGCTGCCAAAACTAGCCGAGAATGAGTAGGGAGCTTGCCGAAGGGTTTTTCGGAAGCTCGCCGGAAGGTTCGTTGGAAGTTCGCGGAGCTCGTCGAGAAAGATCGGAGCTTGCCGAAGAAGCTCGTTGGAACTCGTCAAGATTAAATCGTGAAGTCTAGGAGCTTGTTGGGAGTCCGCAGGATGGTTTCCGAGAGTTTATCGAAAAACCGTCGGAAGTTCGCCGGAAGCTCGCCGGAAGAAGTCTTGACTTACGGACTTTGTAATAGCTTATAAAATATCTTTAAATTCATAGTTAGTATGTTACTTAGGGTTAGGATTAGGTGTTAATCCTATAAACCAAGTAGGGGTCAATTGGGCTCTAGTTCGGACTGGTTTGGGCCAATTTTGGAGCCTAACCAGTGAGCTGAAATAGTGTAGGCAGTGGCACCGCCTAGCACCCGAGAGCCAGGCGATGGCACCGCCTGGGTTGGGCGGTGGCACCGCTAGTCCACTGTCAGTGTCAGACATTGACAAGTGGTGGCACCGCCACTGATAGTCGGTGGCACCGCCAGCATCGGGAACCAAAGAGAATTCAAATTTTGGAGCCCAAATTTGAATCCTCTTGAGGCCTATAAATACCCCTCAAATCTCAGTTGAGATTACAACCTTTTGAAAAGCAATAGTTTGAGTTAATAGCCTTAGAATAGTCTTTGCAAGCCTTGTTTTTCATATTGCTTAAGTGTTCACCTCCTCCCATCTTGTTGAAAAGAATTGTAAGAGTGTGAACCACTTGTAAAGGTTGTAAGAGGGGTATTAGTCCTTCCCCTACAAGAAATTTGCTAGTGGAAGTTGGCAGCCTTTTCGAAGAAGGCTTCGCAAGTGGATGTAGGTCATTGTGACCGAACCACTTTAAAAACTACTGCGTTATCTGGTTTGCATCCTACTCTTGCCATTTACATACTGTAAACTTCTCTACTTAGTTACTATGCTTCCATACATTTCTAAGTTATCAAGCTTCTAAAATCGGTTTCCATTGATATTGCTTTTCATCGTACGAAAGATTTATCAAAACCAAAGTTTTAATCCGCTGCACTAATTCACCCCCCCCCCCTCTTAGTGCCGCTCCGATCATAGGAGATTTGGTTATCATAGGAGAAATACATCGAGAAGGTATTGGATATGTTCAATATAAGCAACACAAAACTAGTTGGTTCTTCTCTTTTAAGTCACTTTATGTTATGCTCAATGCAAAGTCTATCAAGTGATGAGGAGAAGGAGAAAATGCAAAAGGTTCCTTTTACTTCAGTAGTCAGAAGTTTGATATATGTCATGGTATGTATGAGGACGGATATCGCATATGAAGTTGGTGTTGCTAGTAGATTTCTTACAAATCTAAGCAAAAAACATTAGGTAGCAGTAAAGTTGATCTTTTGATATCTCATAGAGAGCTCCAAAGTTTGTTTAAGCTTTGAAAGTGGACCACATGTGTTGATATGTTGCATAGATGTAGATATTATAAGAGATATTAATATGAAAAAGAGAGTGATGTAGATATTATAAGAGATATTAATATGAAAAAGAGAGTGTGTAGCGTATCACATGTGTCATCACTCTCATGATTGGCTTGTAAGATACTTGTAACTAGCAAAACGAACGACTTCAGATCATTGTGTATACATCAAACGGTTTAGTGAGGATTTTATTATTCTCTTACTTTGTGTTGATGACATGCTTATCGTTGGGAAAAATATGTCTATAATTGAGAGGTTGAAGAAGGAACTGATTGAGGCCTTTGCAATGAAGGACATGGGGCTAGCAAAGCAAATACTGGGTTTATAGATTTTCCATGTTAGAAAAAATAAGAAGATTTGATTGTCATAGGAGAAATACATCGAGAAGGTATTGGATAGGTTAAATATAAGCAACACAAAACTAGTTGGTTCTCCTTTTTTAAGTCACTTCAAGTTGTGCTTAAAGCAAAGTATATCAAGTGATGAGGAGAAGGAGAAAATACAAAAGGTTCCTTACGCTTTAGTAGTCAGAAGTTTGATATACACCATGGTATGTGTGAGGCCAGATACACATATGAAGTAGGTGTTGCTAGTAGATTTCTTATAAATCCAAGCAAAGAGCACTAGTGAAGTGGATCTTTAGATATCTCATAGAGAGCTCCAAAGTTTGTTTAAGCTTTGAAAGTGCACCACCTGTGTTGGCATATTGCATAGATGTAGATATTGTAAGAGATATTGATAAGAAAAAGTTTATATCATGTTTTGTACTCACCTTTATAGCGGAAGCTGTGGCATGACAATTTAAATTACAAAATTGTATTACTCTCTCTACCATATGTTAGGATCGGAGTGGCACTAAGAGGGGAGGGTGAATTAGTGCAGTGAATTAAAACTCGTAAGTTTGAAAACAATTTTGTAAATGCGTAGAGATTTCGATTCAACAAAGAATGACTTGGTAAAAGTAGCTCGAGTAAAGTAAGGAGATGAAAACTAAAAGCTTGCTACTATGTAAATAATGGTTTCAGAAAGGTAAACATTCACACATTCAAGGAACACACCAATTTAAAGTGGTTCGGTCAAATGACCTATATCCACTTGCGAAGCCTTTTTCGATAAGGCTCTCAACTTTTTCTAGCAAATCACTTTGAAGGGGAAGGACAAATACCCCTCTTACAACCTTTTACAAGTGGTTCACACTCTTACAAATTTTTCAAAGAGAAAGAGGGAGGTGAACACTTAAGCTATTGAAAACAAGACTTGCTAAATACTTTGCTAAGGCTTTTTCTCAATCTCTAACTTCTCAAAGGTTGTATTCTCTGCTGAGAATTGAGGGGTATTTATAGACCCTAAGAGGATTCAAATTTGGGCTCTAAATTTTGAATTCCTCTTAGATTCTCGGAGCTAGCGGTGCCATCGCCTAGTCCGACAGTAACACCGCCTGATCATTTGGGCTTTGAGCGGTGCCACTATCTAGTCTAGTGGTGCCACCATCTAGACTATTTTAGCTCACTGGTTGGGCTCCAAACTTGGCCCAAATCAGTCCAAACTCGAGCCCAATTGGCCCCTAACTGGGTTATAGGATTAACCCTTAATCTTCACCCTAATTACATGTAAACTATGAAATTAAGACATAGTCCTAAGCAAGTTTTTAACTGGTAACATCAAGTTTCCTTCTGGCGAGCTTTCTAGCGATCTTCTGGTGGACTTTCGATATACCCTCAGATTTCTTCCTGTGGACTCCCAATAGGCTCCTGATCTTATGGCGAGTTCAGGAGTCTTTGGTAAGTAGCCGAACCTTCTCGATGATCTCCGTGAACCTCCGACGATCTCTTCGGTGAACTTCCGAAAACTTCGGCAAGTCCCCGATTTCTTCTCGGTTGGTTTCGCCAGCACTTCCGATGAATCTTCGGACTCTCGGCAGACTCTCGAACACCTATCAAACTTGACTCCGGTAGACTTGCTTTATGTCTTCAAGCTATTGTAGTTAATCCTGCACATGTAAAACAAAACTTCGATCTAGACAATTACTCCTAAGCAATCAAGTTGTTTAGCATATCATTGGTCCCTCGACGCTTCGTCCGATTCTTCGGTGCATCATCCTCTCGTGCGGCCTATTGCCCAATCGGTCAGTTGACTCCGCAACTTCGATATCCTTGGCACAATACCCACTCTTCTTGGCCCGATGCCCGAATCCACGGCCCGAAGCCTTCTGTCGATACGTCGACTGATCCACCGGCCTGACGTCCAATCTTCTTACATGTTTCTCCAGCACAACATGATTTTCCTGCTATAATTGTCTCATCCTGATCAAAGCATCCTACGTCACTTAAAAATGCAGATTAAAACATAAACACATATTGATTGGTTTCATCATCAAATTCTGAGATTCAACAATCTCTCCCTTTTTGATGATGACAACCAATCGATGACGGAGTTAACCTTAACTCCCGGAGTTTAAACAAACTCCCCCTATCAATATACCATATTGATATAAACTCTTGGATTTAAAAATCCAAGCAACATGTCATGATAAATTCATTACATATAATTAACATACTTCTCCCCCTTTGTCATCAACAAAAAAGAGAAGTACCACAATCAAGTGTTTGTGATATACAAGTTCAACTCATTGCATGAAAAACATAATATCCATTTTTATCATCATGCAAGCTGTAAGCTTGAAAATTTAGCAAGTGTTATATCGTGCTTAGAACATTCAAGCTATCAAGTTGTAGATATTAAAGTTTTACAACATACAAGCTAGCAAATTTAAAGATGTGTAAGTTGGCATATTTGCTTTTCTTTGCGATGTACAAGATAGCATTTCTTTGTAATGTTCAAGATAGCAAGTTCTACATCATGCTAGCTAGCAAATTAGAGATGTTCAAGAACGCAACTCTTGCTTCTTGAAATATGCAAGTTGCAAGCTAGCAAATTTTTGCTTCATTTGCAATGTTTGACCTAGCAATTTTGCTTTCATTGCAAAGTACAAGTTAGCATGTTTTGTATCTTGATATAGGCAAGATTACACTTTTGGTATGCAAATTTATAGTATGCAAGTTATCAACTTTTATTGCTTCCTTTGCAATGTTTGAGCTAGCAATTTTGCTTCCCAAAGTGCAAGGTAGCATATTTTGTATCTTTAGATAGGCAAGATTGCACTTTTGGTATGAAAATTTATAGTATGCAAGTTATCAACTTTTACACATAAAAAGTTTACAAAAAGATGTGCAAGATGGACTATTTTGCCTCTTTTCGAAATGTGTAACTTGGCACATATTGCTTCTTTTGAGATTTGCAAGATAGCACTTTTGCTTCTTCTTGAAGTATGCAAGCTAGCTAGCAAGCTAGCAAAATTTGCTCCCCCTATGTCATTGTCAAATAGAAGGGAATAACAATACAATTATGTAATTCATTTCCTTTTACTATAATCTTCAAATCATGACAAGGGTAAATAACAAAGATGAAAAATGAATGTCAAAAGACATATATCATTTTTGACAAATTTCTTCTTTTGTAAATAGAAAGCATGATAGGAAACAATCTTGATTCAAAGAGAAAACTCAAAGTTATAAATTATCAAGATGTCAAGTAGCATATCATAGTTTAAAAGAATAAGTTTCTTATTAGTTAATAGCAAAAAGAATTGTAGGAGAACAAAATCTCAATTCATACATATAAAATCTTATGATTCACATAGAAGATCTCCTCTTTTATAAAACTAGAGAATCATGATGAAGAATCTTGATTTACATAAAGTTTCAAAACATAATTATCAAGATCATGAATACTAAAAGACCATGAAACATTTCGACAAATCTTCTTTTAAATAGAAAACAATCTTGATTCATTCAATAGAAAATTCAAATTATAATTGTGAGAAATCAAGATCGTGATTTCAATAAAACCCATTAAATTCAAATCATTTTCATAATCCATGAGATTAATAAAAATAATACAAATGGATACATCAAAATCAATAAGATAGAGAAAAATAATTTTCAAGAAAAATGTTCTTCTCTTTTAGTTGTTTCAATTCATGTGATTTATTTCATTCAAGTATGCCCTTTTTATTTATGTCAAATAAAAACATGTATTATGTTTAAAGTCCAAAGTGTGAGATTTATTATGATAAGGATCAATAAGATACTTTCATTATGGTAAAAATCGATAATCCGTAAATCACAAGATTCATCATGCATAATTTCAAAAATCTCATGCATAGAACAAAATCATCAATCATGATATCAAAACATTTATCATTTAAAGTATTCATGATACACATCATATGCAATAGATCACATACATTATCATAATAAAAAGCATAAGTATTGCATGCATCATTCCAAATCATAAATATTTCAAATCATGATGGTATTAATTTATCAAATTGCATCCTACCATGCATGATCATAACTTTTCATTTGTATGCATCAAAATAATATCAAGAGTATTTCATGCATAATTTTATATCACCACATAAGGAATATCAAGAAGAAAATAATTGGGTGATGAGATAAATATTTCATGAATACAAGGAATTGCATAAAAATCATATCATGAAAGATTAGAACATGTGAATACCAAAAGGCATGATTTCTTTTTGAAAAACCTACTCATAAATAATCAAAAGAAAATCTTAGGAGATCAATTAATGAAAAAATCTTGATTCATAATAAATCTTAATTTGTAAATATCATGGAATCAAGATCATGATTTTGGATAAAACTCATTCAAATTCAAATCGTCCAAATCATCAAAATCTCAACATTTCTTTCAAGAGATTCAAAATGGCATAAATAATTTTATTGGTCTCTCAAGTAGAAATCAATAATATAGAGAAAAAGAAAATTTTTAATAAATAATTATTTCCTCCTTTTGTTTCAACTTATTGATTGATTCCATACATGCATGTCCTTTTCTTTCAAATCCATGCATCATCGTTTAAAACGGAAAGATAAAAAATCATCAAGATAAAAAAAAGTGCAACACATAATTCAAAAAAATAATTTCAACTCATTACTTCAAGTCATGATTTCATTTAATCAAAATCGAATAACTTCAAGACCAATAAATCATCATGTATAATAATCATCAAGTATGATACAAACTTTTCAAAACATTTACCATGATAAGGCATATAAGCCAAAGAAATTATTAAATAAAAAGCATATTCATCAATGATGGTTTCATTGGGCATAAGGTATTTTCAACCAAAATCATTTTGTTATTTGTTGTAGTCATTGTTGAATCTCGGATTTTGATGATGAAGTCAATTGTCATTTGTTACCTAATCCATATGTTGAGATAAGTGTGTAGGATTAACTACGATGGAAGAAAGACATGCAGCAAGAGTTACGCCGGAGTCCAGACTATGATCACATTGGGAGTTCGAGAGTTCGATGGAAGTCCGGACAATCGTCAGAGGTTCTGCGGGAATAAATCTGAGAAGTCTAGGAGCTTGCCAAAGAAGCTCATCGGATCTTGCCAAGTGGATCATCGCAAGTCTAGGAGTTTGCCGGAAGTCCGTCGGAGCATCGACGAAGGTTCGTCGGATGTTCGCCGGAAGAAGCGATTGACGCACCGGAGCAATTTGTAGTAAATGTCTTAAGAAATGCCGTGGTTAGCATGTAGATTAAGTTATGAATGGGATGTGATCCCATTAACTTAATTTGGGGGCAATTGGGCCTTTGATAGACCTAAATTGGGCCGAATGGATCGACCCATTCGGACCAAAATTCCTGCCAAGCGGTGGCACCGCTAGGGTCGGCAGTGGCACCGCCCAAGAGATGGTCTCCCAGGAAAGCTGGGCGGTGCAACCGCCCAGGTTAGGCGGTGGCACCACCTGGGCTCAGTCTCCGAGCGAGACTAGGAAGTGCAACCGCCCCTGATAAGTGGTGGAACCGCCTGAGCTCGGTCTCCGAGCTTTACCAGGAGGTGCAACCGCCCCTGTTAGGCAGTGGCATCGCCTAGAGGTTCAGTCTCCGAGCTGCTAGGTGGTTGTACCACCCTAGTCAGGAGGTGGTACCGCTAGGACCCCGAAAATCCGGGAAAAGATGAGCTCCAAATTAAAACTCGTTTGGGGCCTATATATACCCTACCCTTTCCTACATTAAAGGGCACCGAAAGTTTGATCTTACTTTATGATTTTAGAGCTCAAAAGTGTTGTAAAGTCTAGATGTTCTCCTCTATCTTTTCTTCCAAGTTTTGATCTTTCAAGAGAGGAGAGAAAATTTTTAAAGGGTTGACTCCTAAGCCCGTCAAAAGGAGTGAACTATAAAAGGGTGGTTGGCCTTCGCCTATTGAAGGAAGGCCTCTAGTGGACGTCGGTGACCACATTGGTGGAGGAAGTCAAAAGTGGATGTCGGTCAAGATTGACCGAACCACTCTAAATCTCGGTTTGCATTTACTTTTAGCATCTGATCTATACCGCAAACCTCCTTAGTAGCTTACTGTCTTCTACTCATTTACGAACGTGTTTCATAGTTAAGTATTTTCTGAATCGGCGTTAAGACGAAAATCAATTTTATCATACGAACATCATATTTCAGTTTGTGCTTACATTCTAATTTCTGTCTTAACTGCAAACTGCCTTCCTTACTTTACTTCAAATATGTTTCCATAAGCTTTCAAAGTTATTATTTGCACGAAACGACTTTTACGCCGGAATCATATTTCAACGTACGAACGCAGTTTTAATCGTTGAAAGTTTTCTGTTGAACTAATTCACCCCCCCCCCCTCTTAGTGCTCTTGATCCTAACAATTGGTATCAGAGCGAGGTTAACTCTCAAATGGATTAAAACCCAAGAGAGATGGCATACGCCGAAAACCAAGAGGGCCACTCTATTACTTGTCCACCCATGTTCAATAGGACAGACTACACCTATTGGAAGACCTGAATGAGGATCTTCCTTATTTCAATGGATTTTGAACTTTGGAATCTTGTCGAAAATGGATTTTCGAAGTCTTCTCTTCCAATGATTGATTGGAATGAATTAGAGAAGAAGACTTTCGCTCTTATTGCAAAGGCTATGAATGTCTTATTTTGTGCGCTTGATAAAAATGAGTTCAATCGTGTTTCAGTTTGTGAAACCGTGTTTGATATTTAGCATACACTCAAAGTGACTCACGAAGGCACAAGTAGAATGAAAAAGTAAAAAATCAATCTTTTAATACATTCTTTTGAACTTTTCCGAATGAAACCGAGCGAGACTATTGGTGACATGTACACCCATTTCATGGATGTCGTCAATGGTATAAAAGGACTCGATAAAAGTTTTTCGGATTTTGAGCTCGTAAATAAGATTCTAAGATCCCTTCCTAAGAGTTGGGACCCTAAAGTCACTGCTATTCAAGAGGCTAAAGATTTAAACAACTTCCCTCTTGAAGAACTAATCGGGTCATTAATGACCTATGAAATGACTTGCAAGGCTCATGAGGAGCAAGAAGACATCCTTCCAAAGAACAGGAAAGATATGACACTTAGAACTTTAGATGACCACTTGAGAGAAAACTCAAGTGATGAGGACTGTGACGATGTCGTGGCACTTCTAACAAGGAAATTCAAAAAATTCATTAAGAAAAACAAGTTTAAAAATGATACAAAAAATAAATTTGAACCCAAAAAGGACCAAGTTATTTGCTACGAGTGCAAAAGGCTGGGACACTACAAAAGTGATTGTCCCCAAGCCAAGAAGAGAACATCAAAGAAGAAGGCGCTCAAAGCAACATGGGATGACTCGAGCGCGTCCGAAGAAGAGGAGTCTAACACCGAGCAAGTTGCTCATTACGCCTTAATGGCCATTGGAGAAGAGATAATGAATTTAATTGATGTAGATTTATCATTTGACAAATTATTGAATGCCTTCCATGACTTATTTGATGAATGTAAGATTATTAGTAGAAAATACAAATTGCTAAAAAAGGAGCATGATACTCTTACTTGTAATTTTGATAAGTTAAAAACTGAATGTCATGATAGTTTAGGTTCATGTATAAAATGCCATGATCTAGAAACTCTCCAAAAAGAAAACTTGCTACTTAAGAACACATTGAAGAAATTCGAGGTTGGTAGCAAGTCTTTGAATATGATACTTGCAAACAAAGGTCATGTTCTCAAAAGAAGTGGAATCGGATTTGTGAGAAGTCCTCACCAAAATCCAACCACCTTCATAAAAGGTCTCATCTTATATGTTCGGCACCAAAGCAAATGCAACTTTTGTTGCAAACATGGACATAAAACGTATCATTGTCCATTCAAGAAAATTAGCCCGAACAAACTGATTTGGGTTTCTAAAGGAACCATGATAAACTCTATGTAATATAATAAACAATGTAGATCAATTTTTGATGTACCCAAAAGTAAATGGGTACCTAAAAATTATCCTTTCTTGTAGAGATATACACCATCACAAGCTAGGAGTAAGAGATGGTACCTTGATAGTGGATGCTCAAGACATATGACCGGAAATCCATCTCAATTCTCTAAGCTCACTAGTATAGACGAAGGCTATGTCACCTTCGGAGACAACAATAAGGGTAAAATCATTGGCAAAGGAACTATAGGTAACAAATCTAACTTCTTTATTGAAGATGTTTTATTAGTTGATGATTTAAAACATAACCTCTTGAGTATTAGTCAATTATATGATAAATGATATATCATTAAATTCGAATCTAATGCTTGCATCATTGAAAAATCACACAAAAACACATATATGATTGCATTAAAACAAAATAATGTATACACCATTGACATCAATGATCTTTGCAATGAAATGTGTTTCTTGGTTTTGAATGAGGATGCTTGGCTTTGGCATAGGAGATTAGATCATGCTAGTATGAAACTAATCACTCAAATATCATCCAAAGAACTTGTACGAGGAATTCCTCATATCAAGTTCATCAAAGATAAAGAGTGTGATGCTTGTCAATTAGAAAAATAAATTAAGAGTAGTTTCAAATCTAAGAATCAAATAAGCACATCTAGGCCCTTACAATTGATCCATATGGACTTGTTCGGACCAATCTCTACATCAAGCCTAGGAGGTAGCAAATACGCCTTTGTCATTATAGATAACTATAGTAGATATACATGGACTTATTTCTTGAAACACAAAAATGGATGCTTTAGATATTTCACAAAGTTTTGTAAACTTGTTCAAAATGAAAAGAGTTGTATGATTTCATCAATTCGAAGTGATCACGGTGGTGAATTTCAAAACCGTGATTTTCAAGAATTTTGTGAATCTAATGGATACAACCACAACTTCTCTACTCTAAGAAATCCTCAACAAAATGGAGTAGTAGAAAGAAAGAATAGAAATTTATAAGAAATGGCAAGAACCATGTTGAATGAACATAGCCTACCCAAATATTTTTGGGCCGAAGCCGTAAACACTACATGTTATATTTTGAATAGAGTTCTAATAAGACCCTTACTCACCAAAACTTCCTATGAGTTATGGAACAATAAAAAACCCAATGTTTCATATTTTAAAGTTTTTTAGTGTAAGTGTTTTATCTTGAATGAAAAGATGCTTTAGAAAAATTTAATGCTAAATCCGATAAAGGAATTTTTCTTGGTTATTCTTCGATTTCTAAAGTTTTTCGTATCTTCAATAAAAGAACTTTAATTATAGAAGAATCAATTCATGTTGTTTTCAATGAGATTTCTGAGATCAAGAAAAATGATTTTGATGATGATGTTAATTTCAATTCTTTGAATTTAAATGAAACCTCTTCTCCAACTAGCAACTTGGATGCATCCACTTCCGAAACATCCTTACCCAAGGATTGGAAGTATGTAGATGCTCATCCTAAGGAGCTAATCCTAGGAGACACATCTAAGGGGGTTCAAACACGTTCTTCTCTTAAAAATTTTTGTACCAACGCCACTTTTCTCTCCCAAATTGAACCTAAATGTATTGACGAAACCATGAAAGATGATTCATGGATTATCGCAATGCAAGATGAGTTAAATCAATTTGAGAGAAATGAGGTGTGGAAGCTTGTTCCTAGACCAAATGACCATTTAGTTATTGGTATTAAATGGGTCTTTAGAAATAAGAAAGATTAATATGGTATCGTGATTAGAAACAAGGCTAGATTAGTGGCCAAAGGTTTTAACTAAGAAGAAGGTATCGATTACGAAGAATCCTTCACTCTTGTGGCTAGATTAGAAGTCATAAGGATGCTCCTTGCCTATGCTAGTAATAATAATTTTAAGTTGTTTCAAATGGATGTTAAAAGCGCTTTTCTTAATAGCTTTATTTCTGAAGAAGTTTATGTTGAACAACCTCTTGGATTTAAAAGTAATAGCCTCCCTAATCATGTATTTAAATTAACCAAAGCTCTTTATGGTTTAAAACAAGCCCCAAGGGCTTGGTATGATAGACTAAGTACTTTTATTATTGAAAATAATTTCACAAAAGGCAAGGCTGATACTACAATGTTTATCAAGAACTTTGAAAATAATTTTCTCATTGTTCAGATTTATATTGATGATATTATCTTTGGTTCTACAAATGAATCTCTTTGTGAATCTTTTACTAAAACCATGAGTCTCGAATTTGAAATGAGTTTGAGGGGAGAATTAACCTTTTTCTTAGGCTTACAAATTAAGCAACTAAGCAATGACATATCTTTATTAGTTAAACTAAATATGCTTTAGATTTGCTGAAAAGATTTAATATAGATAGCTCAAAAGCTATTAACACCCCTATGAGCACCTCCACTAAGTTAGAAGTTGATGAAAGTGGAGAAAGCTTCGATCAAAAAACTTATAGGGGTATGATAGGAAGTTTACTTTACCTCACTGCAACTAGACAAGATATCATGTTCAGTGTAGGACTTTGTGCTAGGTTTCAATCAAACCCTAAGATATCTCATCTCAAAGCGGTTAAAAGAATACTTAGATATCTTAAATGTACCACAAATCTAGGATTATGGTATCCAAAATATGAGAATTTGAGTTAATTGCTTATGCTGATGCGGATTTTACTAGGTGTAGACTAGATAGAAAAAGCACATCAGGAACATATCAATTTTTGGGACATTCCCTTGTTTCCTGGTCATCTAAGAAACAAAACTCGGTTGCACTATCAACAACCGAAGCTGAGTATATTGCAGCTAGTGCATGCTGTGCACAAGTTGTGTGGATGAAAAACACCTTAGAAGATTATAAAGTCCATCTTAAAAACATTCCCATTAAATGTGATAACACAAGTGCAATTTGTTTAACAAAGAATCCCATTCAACACTCAAGAACAAAACATATTGATATTAGACGTCACTTCATACGAGATTATGTCACTAATCATGATATAATTATAGAGTTCATTGATACTAAGCATCAACTAGCTGATATTTTTACAAAACCTCTAAGCGAAGAATAATTTGATTTCATTAGAAGGAATTAGGAATGTTAATGTGTCCGAATGCATAAACTTGTTAAAATTATTTTTCAGACTTTATTGATTGAATGATCAAATCACTTGATTGCTATTACATGCCTAAAATTACATGTTGGAAATTATGTGTTTTGGATATAAAAATTTTCATAACAATGAGCATGTTTTGTCTTCATGATTTTATTTGAAAATCTATAGTATAGTCTTGTCCGAATGCATGAAAGTGTTAACTTCATTTTCGGATTCTCTTAACTAGTGGTGTCCTAACAATCGGATTTTCTCGATACATTATCCTCTTCCGAACTTAATAAGCATATATCATATCGAGTTTGATTTTCATCATTGATTTTTGACATATAGAATCAACTAGCAAATACATCTCTCAAACACTTATTTTTTTTTTGTTTTTTGAGAAATGGATTTGATAAAATGATTCCTACTTGTAAATTCCTTCTTGAAATATGGATGTTAGTGTTTTTACTTGCAATGATTTGTTTTACATACATATCTTGATCCTTGTAAAAATAAAGTATGATTTAATCTCTCATCGATTTTAACTTCATTCAAAGTAAACTCACAAATAGCTGGTATCATAAATAGCCTTCCTCCTTCATGCAAAAAGATAATAACAAATAAAAAGGAAGAAGTATTCAAAGCTATCTCCATGTCATATTTTCCTTGAGATGTTTGCATAATTGGCATCCTATCACTCACTGTTGGAAAATGACATGAACCTAGTTATGACATGAATAATTACCGTACTTATGCTTAAAATTTGCTTATATCATTCTCCTTTTTGTTGATGACAAAGGGGGAGAGATATATGAATTGATGCTATGAGTATTGATGCTATGCTTGCATCATCGAAAATATATGAATAGATGATAACTATGATTGCCATATTTGCATCATGCCATGTTTGCATAATGTTAAGATATCAAGAACTTACATCGTAATTTTATGTGTTGATATCTGACCATGTGATGAAATGCTATGATTGCTAAAACACTTGAAATGTGTGCATCATGTTAAGATATCAAGAACTTGCATCATAATTTTACGTGTTGATATCTTACCATATGATGAATTGCTACCATTACCATCATTTACATTTGAAATTTGAAAATGGATGTCAAGCCTTGACATCATTTTCAGAGAGATACATCATGATAGGAATCATGATGGGAGTATTGATAAGGTTAAATGATTTTAACTTATCAATATATCTCTTGAATTCAAAGGCTTTGAATTCAAGAATGACTTATCTCAAGTATGGCATGTAGATAGGGGGAGTTAAGATTAATACCGTTATTAATTGATTGTCATCATCAAAAAGGGGGAGATTGTTGAATCTCGGATTTTGATGATGAAGTCAATTGTCATTTGTTATCTAATCCATATGTTGAGATAAGTGTGCAAGATTAACTACGATTGAAGAAAGACATGCAGCAGGAGTTACGTCGGAGTCAAGACTATGATCACGTTGGGAGTTCGAGAGTTCGACGGAAGTCCGGACGATCGTCGGAGGTTCTGCGGGATCAAATCCGAGAAGTCCAGGAGCTTGCCAAAGAAGCTTGTCAGAACTCACCAAGTGGATCATCGCAAGTCCAAGAGTTTGCCAGAAGTTCGCCAGAGCATCGCCGAAGGTTCGTCGGATGTTCGTTAGAAGTTCACCGGAAGCTCGCCGAAAGAAGCGATTGACGTACCGGAACAAGTTGTAGTAAATGTTTTAAGAAATGTCGTAGTTAGCATGTAGATTAAGTTAGGAATGGGAGGTGATCCCATTAACTTAATCTGAGGGCAATTGGGCCCTTGATAAACCTAAATTGGGTTGAATGGATCAACCCATTCGGACCAGAATTTCTGCCAAGCGGTGGCACCGCCAAGGTCGACGGTTGCACCGCCAAGGTCGACGGTTGCACCGTCCAGGAGATGGTCTCCCAGGAAAGCTGGGCAGTGCAACCACCTAGGTCAGGTGATGGCACCACCTAAGCCAGTCTCTGAGCGAGACTGGGCGGTGCAACCGCTCCAGTCAGGCGGTGGCACCGCTTGGGTTCAGTCTCCGAGCGAGACTAGGTGGTGCAACCGCCCTTGACAGGTGGTGGAATCACCTGAGCTCGGTCTCCGAGCTCTGCCAGGCAGTGCAACCACCCCTGTCAGGTAGTGGCACCGCCCAAAGGCTCAGTCTTCGAGCTGCTAGGCGGTTGTACTATCCCAGTCAGGAGGTGGTACCTCTAGGACCTTGGAAATCCAGGAAAAGACATTTTTGAGCTCCAAATTCAAACTAGTTTTAGGCCTATATATACCCCACCCTTTCCTGCATGAAAGGGCACAGAAAGCTTGATCTTACTTTGTGATTTTAGAGCTCAAAAGTGTTGTGAAGTCTAGAAGTTCTCCTTCCTCTTTTCTTCTAAGTTTTGATCTTTCAAGAGAGGAGAGAAAAGTTTGTAAGGGTTGTCTCCTAAGCTCGTCAAAAGGAGTGAAACTGTAAAAGGGTGGTTGGCCTTCGCCTATTGAAGGAAGGCCTCTAGTGGACGTCGGTGACCTCGTTGGTGGAGGAAGCCAAAAGTAGATGTAGGTCAAGATTGACCGAACCACTCTAAATCTCGGTTTGCATTTACTTTGAGCATCTTATCTTTAACGCAAACCTCCTCAGTAGCTTACTGCCTTCTGCTCATTTACGAACGTATTTCATAGTTAAGTATTTTCCGAATCGGCGTTAAGACGGAAATCAGTTTTATCGTATGAGCATCATATTTTAGTTTGCGCTTATATTCTGATTTCTATCTTAACTGCAAACTGCCTTCCTTACTTTACTTCAAATATGTTTCCGCAAGCTTTCAAAGTTATTATCTGCACGAAATGACTTTTATATCGGAATCAGATTTCAACGTACGAATGTCGAAATTTTTTCGCTGCACTAATTCACCACCCCCCCCCCCCCTCCTTAGTGCTCTTGATCCTAATAGTCATGCATTTTTCTTTTTAGGTGAATCTATCTTTTCATGCTTAGTTTTCTATACAAAAGCCATGCATAATCATTAAGTATGATATTAAACTTCTTAATATTTTCATTAAGACATCAAGCATGTTTTCAATCAAAATCGAAAATCATCAAGATACGCATTTTTTATTCTTAAGAAAAACATACATATGATCATTAGATTTAAATATAATATTTTATTCCATTAACATAAACCATGTAATTATTATTATTATTTTCAAAATTATGATCATGATTATATTTTTATATTTTTAATTTTTTAAACTTGTAATTTTTAAGAAAAATAATTATTCTAAAAAAAGAAAATGTATCATAGAAAACATCAAGTAATTTCAAAATAAATTAAGGTGGTTTCAATTACCTCATCATTGAAAGAGGTTAAGGCGTAGTTTGCCACCTCACCTTTCTTGATTTTTTCTTCGTCTTCGGAGGAGCTTAATTCATCCTAATTTTTTATTTTCTTCTTACGTTCAAAGTAAGTTGTTCCGTTCTTTTTGTTTTTTAATTTTTGTTTCATTTGTAGTTTAAGTTCACCATTACTTGATCTTATGCTCGAGCAGTCTTCATGTGTTCTATGTCCCAAATCCTTCCTGTCCTTTGGAATGTTGTTCTCGAGTTTCCTTTTTGTCATATTGTTCATTTCGTAGGTCATTAGAGACCCAATTAGTTCTTCGAGTGAAAATGTTTTAAGATCCTTGGCCTCTTGAATGGTTGTAACTTTTGGATCTCAATTCTTTGGAAGGGATCTTAGAATTTTAGTTACTAATTCAAAGTTAGAAAAATCTTTACCAAGAGCTTTGAGTCCATTGATGATATTCGTGAAATGGGTGTACATGTCTCCGATGGACTCACTTAGTTTCATCCAGAAAAGTTCGTAAGAATGCAAAAGAATATTGATTTTGGACTCTTTCACTTGGCTAGTGCCTTCATGAGTAATCTCAAGAGTTCTCCAAATATCAAAAGCCGAATCACAATTTGAAACATGATTAAATTTATTTTTGTCAAGTGCACAATATAAGGCATTCATAGCCTTTGCATTTAGAGAAAACATCTTCTTCTCCAAATCATTCCAATGGTTCATTGGAAGAGAAGACATTTCAAATTTATTTTCGACTATGTGCCATAAATTCAAATCCAAAGAAAGTAAGAAAACTCTTATTCGAGTTTTCCAATAATTGTAGTCCATCCCATTGAAAAAGGAAGGATGAATGAGAGAGTAACCCTTTTGAAGGCCGAAAAGAGCCATTTCTATTTGGGTGCTAAACCAAAGTAGAAAATCGTGGCTCTGATACCAATTGTTAGGATCGGAGTGACACTAAGAGGGGGAGTGAATTAGTGCAGCGGATTAAAACTCGTAAGCTTGAAAACGATTTCATAAATGCGTAGATATTTCGATTCGACAAAGAATGACTTAGTAAAAGTAGCTTGAGTAAAGTAAGGAGATGAAAACCAAAAATTTGCTACTATGTAAAGAAAAGTTTCAGAAAGGTAAACACTCACACATTCAAGGAACACACCAATTTAAAGTGGTTCGATCAAATGACCTACATCCACTTGCGAAGCCTTCTTCGATGAGGCTCCCAACTTCCACTAGCAAATCACTTTGAAGGGGAAGGACAAATACCCCTCTTACAACCTTTTATAAGTGGTTCACACTCTTACAGATTTTTCAAAGAGAAAGAGGGAGGTGAACACTTAAGCTATTGAAAACAAGACTTGCTAAATACTTTGCTAAGGCTTTTTCTCAATCTCTAACTTCTCAAAGGTTATATTCTCTGCTGAGAATTGAGGGGTATTTATAGACCCAAAGAGAATTCAAATTTGGGCTCCAAATTTTGAATTCCTCTTAGATTCCCAGAGCTGGCAGTGCCACCACCTATCGGTGGTTGTGCCACCGCCTGTCAATATTATATTGACCATTAACTGGTGGTGCCACCGCTTGTCGCTGGCGATGCCACCGCCTGACCTTTCGGGTGATCGTTCAGGCTCTGGGTGATGCTACCGCCTAGTCTAGCAGTGCCATTGTCTAAACTATTTCACCTTACTGGTTGGGCTCCAAACTTGGCCCAAACCAATCCAAACTCGGGCCTAATTGGCCCCTAACTGGGTTATATGATTAACCCTTAATCATAATCCTATTTATATGCAAACTATGAAATTAAGACATAGTCCTAAGTAAGTTTTTAACCGGCAACATCAAGTTTTCTTTTGGCGAGCTTTTCGGCGATCTTTCGGCGGACTCCCAGTAGGCTCCTGATCTTGTGGCGAGTTCAGCGAGTCTTTGGCAAGTAGCCGAACCTTCTCAGTAATCTCCGCGAACCTCCGATGATCTCTTCGGTGGACTTCCGAAAACTTCGGCAAGTCCCCGATTTCTTCTCGGTTGGTTCCGGCAGCACTTCCGACGAATCTTCGGACTCTCGGTGGACTCTCGAACACCCATCAAACTTGACTCTAGTAGACTTTCTTTATGTCTTCAAGCTATCGTAGTTAATCCTACATATGTAAAAAAAAAATTCAATCTAGACAATTACTCCTAAGCAATCAAGTTGTCCGGCATATCATTGGTCCCTCGACGCTTCGTCCGATTCTTCGACGCATCGTTCTCTCTTGTAGCCTATTGCTCAATCGGCCAGTTGACTTTGCAACTCTAATATCCTTGACATAATTCCCACTCTTCTTGGCCTGATGCCCGAATCCACGGCCTAAAGCCTTTTGTCGATACGCCGACCGATCCACCGGCCCGACGTCTAATCTTCTGACATGTTCCTCCGGCATAACATGATTTTCCTACTATAATTGTCTTATCCTGATTGAAGCATCCTACATCACTCAAAAATGTATATTAAAACATAAACACATATTGATTGGTTTCATCACCAAAATCCGAGATTCAACACCATAGAGGCAGACTATATTATTGCTATAGAGGTTTGCAAAAAAATAGTGGACAAAAAAATTCTTACAAGAATTACTGCTAAAACAGAAATATTATGTGGTGCATTGTGATAGCTAGAACATCATCCATTTATATGAGAACCCAACTTTTTATTCTAAATCAAAGCATATAAATGTAGATACTACTGGATTTGAAATGTATTTAACGAGAAGTAGTTGCAACTTCAAAAAATTCATATAAATGATAATAGGGCAGACATATTGACAAAGACCTTTTTGAAAGAAAGACAAGAAATGTGCCGACGGTTGGTTGGCATGACTTCACATTGAGAAGTCATGAGATAGCCTCCCTTGTGGGTTAAAGTGGGAGGTTGTTGGGCATATAGCTTATTAATTCAGCCCATGATGGGTCTTAATAACCCACAAACCACAACAGCCATTTAACCCTTTCTATTTTAACTTAGACACAAAAAAGAAAAGGGTAGGGGGTGGGGTGGCTTGAGTTGATGTGGGTGTGGTTAGGAGAAACCATAACAGTGACAGTTGAGGGGTTTTCCATAAGAGAAGAAGAAAAGGAAAAAAGACGAGGGCAACTTAGAGGCTGCTCTCAATTATTCAGGCTGTGTTTTAGCCTTAGGTTTGATCAAATTTGCAGTGAACTCTTGCTATGATAAAAAAAGTGATTTTGGTGATGTAATCCTTGTATCTATATTATTCTCTTGTGATTGTTACTCAGGTCTTAATCAAGAGACGTTGAGATTTGTACGTTCATTATTTTTATAATGAATTTGCTTCTTTGGCTTGCCTCATGGTTTTTTTCTTTTACGTTTGAGGGTTTTCCATATAAATCTTGGTGATTTATGTGACTATGATTTCTCTTTAATTTTTTTACTATATGTTACTACCTGCTTGTATTTGTTCGTATACAAGTTTTTTTTTATATGACCTATTATCTATCTTTGATTCTCTATTAATGTTTAAGTTGGTGGAATTTTTGTTATGTATTGCTTTAGTGATGATCTTTGGTCTTTGATTTGGAAGTGGAATATGTTGTTTAACACCTAAACATGATGTTCTCTCAATCTTAAGTCCTACAAATATCATAAGACCTCCATATACTCTTGACCTGCATTCTTTTTATCCATAGTTTCTATTCTCTCACTTATAATTTGAGTTTATTTCTTAATAAATTTTACACATGTATAATAATTATGAGCATATTATCAATTCACATGAAAAAAGAAAAAAAAATGAAAACATGATGATTACATCATGATGATGCGTCCTTAGTCAAATTATGGAATCTTATGATGTACATTAATGAAGTCATCATAATTTTCATGCAAAAAATTATAATTCCACTTAACCTTTTTGAAACTTAGTTCTCAATCCAGAGGAGTCCAGGATAAACAAATGAATTTTTATGACGATGATCCTTGCATTGCAAGATGTTGTTAGAACCCTTGCAGATTCTAAACTTAGGGTTGATCTCTTTAGGGGATCGACCTTGTTGGAACTTTATAGGGGTTCCTCCCTCCAAGTTACTGCTCAAAGGCTGTAGAAAAGATTCATCTATTGCTTATGAAAAGAGGAGGAAAACATGGCTATTTATAGGGCTTCTAAACCCTAACTCCTAATAGGACTCCTACTTCTAACCAACTCCTAATAGGACTCCTACTCAAGACTCTTATTCCATTACAACTCCTAATTAGTTTCTTAGAAACATCCTCCTAACCCTAGCCAGCCTCTTCACCTCTTTAATAGGGGTTAGCTTAGGTAGGTTTTACATGAATGTCCCTTTCAATTAGGACTCTCCTAGCTAGAGTCCTAACAGACCCGCCCTCTTCAAATTAGTCTTATCCTCAAGGCTGACAATTCATAAATTCTGAGAATTTGATCTTCAAGTCGTCATAGTTCTCCCAAGTGGCATCTTCTGTTTATAGGTTCACCCACTGTATTAGCACTTCAGTAGTGGGTCATCGTCGTCGAGTCATGATCCATCGATCAATAATGGCACTTGGCTGGGTCTGGAGTTCTCCTTGGTTAGTCATATTTGGTGGTTGACTTTGAGCTATCTCCAAGCACCTATTTATAATTTTCTTCTGGCCATCGGTTTGTGGGTGATATGCTGTACTCCTTTTCAATTTAGTACCTTGCATATGGAATAACTTTGTCCAAAATCTGCTCATGAAGATGCAAGTAGAATTTGTCATAAGCATAATGCGACCCTTATAGCGTAATTCTTTTGAGTCCCAATTATAATGAGCCACGGAGCTTGGTGCTTCCTCCAATTTTTTTATGATCTTATTAGTCTTCGGATCTTCCTGTCATTCCATCTTAATATCCTCAAGGAAGTCGCTGGTCGGAAGTGAAACGATCGAAAATTCAGCTTGCTCGGGTAGCTACGAAAGCGCATCTGCAACAACATTCTCTTACCCCTTTTTGTAAGTTATTTCATAATCAAATCCAAGAAGTTTTGTTACCCATATTTGCCGCTCAGGAGATGATATCTTTTGCTCTGAAAAGTACTTGAGGCTTTTATGGTCGGTTTTAATTTGAAATCGTCGACCAATCAAGTAGAGTCTCCACCTCGTTGTTGCATGCACAATGACGAGCATCTCCTTATCATATGTTGACTTATTTTGATGGGAGGGAGATAATGCCTTATTAGTGTATGCGAGTGGTCGACCATCTTGCATGAGAATGGCTCCAATTCTGACTCCAGATGCGTCGGCCTCAATAATGAAGGGTCGGCTGAAATCTGGTAGTGCTAGCACTAGTGTCATCGTCATGGCTACCTTAAGTTTGTCGAAGGCAGTGAAGGCTTTGTCCAACCATTGGAAGACATCTTTTTTTAGTAAGAAAGTAAGTGGTGCACTGATCTTTCCATAGTTTTTCATGAACTTACGGTAGTAGCCTATTAAACCCAGAAATCCATGTAGCAATTTTATGTTCCTCGAGGTCGGCCAATTCTGCATTACTTCTATTTTGGAGGGGTCCACCATCACACCTTCCGCTGATATGATATACCCAAGATATTTTGTCTTTTATTGAAGAAAGCAAAAATTCATAGTGGCTATTGTATGTTCGAAAGGTGGTTTTCGGTATGCCTTTTTCACATACTCATATTTGATGATACCTAGATCGAAGGTCCAGCTTTATGAAGATTTGTGCTCTCTTTCATCTAGCAATTCATCTACTACTGGAATAGGGTATTTATCCTTGATGGTTATGCCATTGAGAGCTCGGTAATCAATGCATATTCGCCATATTGTGTCCTTGCATACAAGTAGCACCGGTGAAGAGTAGAGGTTGCAACTTGGCCGAATAACTCTTGTTTCAAGCATCTCTTTTACAATCCTTTCTATTTCATCCTTATGGAGATGTAGATACTAATATGGCTGAGTATTTGCTAGAGGTTTGCTTAGAAGAATCGTTATATAATGATCATACTGACGGGTAAGAGGTAAGTTGTGCGGTTCGTCAAATATATCTGAAAATTCAGCAAGCAATGGAAGTAGGTTTGGATCTTCAAATTCTATTGGCTCTCCCTTAGTTTTCTACTCAAGTTGTACTAAAAAGTCACTGCATACTTTATGCAAAACCTTCTCTATTTGTTATGTGCAAATTGTCGTTATGTCACTCCCATGTTTCCCATGCAGTATCACCTATTTCTTCTTACTATAAAATTTCATAATTAGTTGCATAAAATTTCAAGAAACATCACCTAATGTCGTCAACCATTTAGTTCTAAGCATGACCTCATGATCATCAAGAAGGAGGAGGAAGAAATATGCAATTATCTCTTGGTCCTATAGTAACAGTTTCACTCGCGGGTGCCTACGATCATACTTCAAAATCCATCCGTTAGTGACCTTAATGTCAAACCTACTGTAATTCTCGATAGATAAGGCCATCCAGACAGCAACCTTATTGTTTAGGAAGTTATTAGTACTGCCCGTGTTGATGAGAACAGTGATCGGTTGTTGTTTGACTTTGCCTCCAACTTTCATCGTTTGCGGGTTTAAGTAGCCGGCTAGTGCATGTACCGTAACTTCGGTCGGTTATAGCTCTTCTTCTGCATCTTCTTTTTCATGCTCAAGGCTCTCTTCTGAATGTTCAATGACCTCTTCTTCTACTAGTTCAATCATAAGAAGTCTCCCTTTACTACAGCGATGCTCACGGCTCCATGGCTCATCGCAATGCTAACATAACCCCTTCGCATATCGCTCCCGAAGCTCTTCTCTTGTCAACCTCTTTGATGCAGGGACATGGTTGATAGTAGGGGGGGCTGAGGGCTTCAGTATTGCTAGTCAAGGAGTGACCCTAGTCCTCCGAGCTTCATGGTTCAATTACTCTTCTTGATGTCGTGCGAAAGAGATGACTACCATAAGCATGTACGGTTGTCGCGCTTTAACTTCTCCCCAGATCTCCGGCTTTAAGCCCTCAATGAAGGTCCCCAATAGCTATTTTTGAGACCAATCATGAGTTTGATTAGATAACTTTTCAAACCTGGTTTGGTACTCTTGAATGGTGGAGGTTTGTCGGATCTTTGCTAGTTGTCCATTAATGTTCTCGTAATCGGTTGGTCTGAAGCAGATCAGTAGTCCTTATTTAAATTATCACCATGAGAGGACTCCATGAGTGTGTTCAAACTAGTCAAACCACTGTATGACATCCCTTTCAAGATGTATAGCTGCAATTTTCACCATAGATTCGTCTGCGATTTTGTGGTACCGAAAATATCGCTCTACGCGCCAGATCCAACCAATCGGGTCTCCTTCTTCCCATCTAGGAAAGTTTACCCTCATACATGGATAGTTGGGGTCAGTCATAGAGCCTCCCCTCCCTTGGAAGTCATCTCTTCGGGCTTGGTGCGATTGGGCAAAGCTCTCTTCTTGATGTGATTTCTTCGGGCTTAGTGGTCAGCCCAATCTGAGTTCGGTAAAGAGCGTCCGAATCTTATCCTTCATTCGTGCCTCAAAGGCTTTGAATTTAGCATTGATTGCCTCCTCAAATATCATAGTATATGCCTCCAAATATGTGATGTTAAGATCTCTCTTTTATTATCAGGTTAAAGGCATATATAGGTTGAGAGAAGTGATGGTCGAAAGGGTTGGTGGATTGGTAGATGTAGGCTGTAGTTTAGGCTTGTTTTATGGCTGTTTTGGGTGCAGTTTGAGGGTGTGGTTTGGAGTTTTAGGGCTGTGGATGAAAGTTTTAGATCTATGGTAGATGGTAGTAAAGGTTTGATAGAAATCAATGGAAGTTGCTGCAAATATGTGCTGTCTTGTAAGAGTAGAATTATCATTGAAGAAACAATAGTTTCTGGACGAAATTTCTACCAAAAACTCTAGAGATTTGAGGGAATTGACAGCAATATCTCAGTTTATATGATAGCAAGGATGTCCAATTTAATCAAGAAAATTTTGGTAGTAACAGCAAGAAAATTGGTGCAAGTTGTGATAGTAGAATTCTCGTCAAAAAATTTCAGCTGACTATGACGAAAATTTGTAGCAACACAAAATCGTTTCTAGAGATGAATTCGTCAATAGATCAATTTTAGATGGAAGCCAAGATAATTTATGAAGTGTATAAGAAATTTTATTCAAAAAAAATTACAAATAGATGGGTTAAGGCAACAATATGTGGTTGAAATTTTCTGCATCACAGATTTTCAAGTGTAGCAGATTGGACGTAAAAAATCAGTGGTTTATATTAAGAATTTTTTGACAAAACCAAAAGGAAATCTACTGTTAGAAAGTGTTAAAGCTATCATAAAAATTTCGTAGAGATTTGGATAGAAAAAATATAGTATCAAGATCAAACAAGCAGTAATATGCAGTTGAAATTTTATAGTACAGATTTTCAAGTATAGCAGAATAGACATAAAAGATCAATAGTTTATATTGAGAATTTTTTGATAAAACTAAAGAGAAATTTGTTGTTAGGAAGTATCAAAGCTGTCATAAAAATTTCGTAGAGATTTAGATAGAAAAATTATAGTAGCAAGATCAAACAATCTGAGCTATGTAGTTGGAATTTTGCAATGTATCTTTCGTCGTAGAGATGAAAACTTTACGATAAAAAGTTTAAGTAACAATTTTGGAACAATTCTTTTTTTTGAATTTTTGAATAAAGATAACTAAATTACAGCAGCAGTAAGGTAAGTGTTGATGACATGCTTATCTTTGGAAAAGATATGTCTACAATTAAGAGGTTAAAGAATGAACTGATTGAGACCTTTGCAATAAACGACATGGGGCTAGCAAAGCAAATACTGGGCTTATAGATTTTCCATGTTAGAAAAAATAAAAAGATTTGGTTGTCATAGGAGAAATACATCGAGAAGGTATTTGATAGGTTAAATATAAGCAACACAAAACTTGTTGGTTCTCCTCTATTAAGTTACTTCAAGTTATGCTCAAAGCAAAGTCTATCAAGTGATGAGGAGAAGGAGCAAATGCAAAAGGTTCTTTTTGCTTCAGTAGTAAGAAGTTTGATATACGCCATGGTATGTGTAAGGCCGGATACGCGCACTAGTTAGTAGTGAAGTGGATCTTTAGATATCTCATAGAGAGCTCCAAAGTTTATTTAAGCTTTGAAAGTAGACCACCTGTGTTGACATGTTGCTTAGATGTAGATATTATAAGAGATTGATATGAAAAAGTTCATATCATGTTTTGTACTCACCTTTACAGGAGAAGATGTGTCATGACAATTTAAATTGTAAAAGTGTATTACTTTCTCCACCATAGAGGTAGAATATATTGTTACTATAGAGATTTACAAAGAAATATTATGGATGAAAGAATTCTTACAAGAATTAGAGTTAAAACAGAAATATTATATGGTGCATTGTGATAGCTAGAACATTATCCATTTATATAAGAACCCAACTTTTTATTCTAAGTCAAAGCATATAGATGTCAGATACTACTGGATTCGAAATATATTTAAAGAGAAGCAGTTGTAACTTCAAAAAATTCATATAAATGATAATAGGGCAGACATATTGACAAAGACCTTATCGAAAGAAAGGCAAGGAATGTGCCTGTTTGTATGACTTTACATTGAGGAGTCATAGGATAGCCTCCCTTATGGGTTGAAGGGGGAGGTTATTAGGCACATAGCTTATTAATTCAACCCATGATGGGTCTTAATAACCCACAAACCACAGCAGCCATTTAACCCTTTCTCTTTTAACTTAGACACAAAAAAGAAAAGGGTAGGGGGTGGGGTGGCTTGAGTTGCTGTGGGTGTGGTTGGGAGAAACCATAACAGTGACAATTGAGGGGTTTTCCACAAGAGAAGAAGAAAAGGAAAAAAGACAAGGGCAACTTAGAGGCTACTCTTAATTATTTTGGTTGTGTTTTCACCTTTGGTTTTACTGATGTAATCCTTGTATCTATATTATTCTTTTGTGATTGTTGCTCAAGTCTTAAGCAAAAGACTTTGATATTTATACGTTCATTATTTTTATAGTGAATTTATTTTTCTGGCTTACCTCATGGTTTTTTCCCTTTGCGTTTTAGGGTTTTCCATATAAATCTTGGTGCTCTATATGGTTATGATTTCTCTTTAATTTTTTTACTATATGTTACAACCTACTTGTATTTGTTCGTATATAAGTTTTTTTATCCCATTAGTGCACCCTCGAGGACGAGAAGGCTGAGAGAACGTGATGGGCACTCAAGAGGCTAATCAATGTTGAAGCGGTGAGCGCTCAAGGTAGAAAGCAACAGTCGGTGAGGAAGAAGGGAGAGCACTTAGGGCAAAGAGCACTTCACTAGAGTTCCACGAGATTTAGGGGTAGGGAAAGCCACCAAAGGTGGAGGAAGCCGATCTTGTTGAAGCAGCATAGGGCAGCATGGTAGTTTGTTGAGAAAACGACGCTATTGTTGCTATAGTGATAACAACAGATCAGTGATGTCCTAGTGCAGCTCAATGATGAGAACTAGTAAGGAAATAGGGAAAGTCTAAAATGGGCGACTACGGTGGCTTGAAGTCCTCCAGTAGTGATTTGGTTGATAGCGAAGAGAGCAGGCCACTACGTAGAACAATAAAATAGGCAATGACATATCAGCATAGTGATTATTGTTGTCGAGCAGAGTAGGAAACCGGCAACAACAAATCAGCAGAGAAGAGTAATTACTGTCGTTGTATAATGAGGAAGGAAAGGTAAGTTATTATGATTTTGGTCATAATAACTTATATCTCATAATATTTCTTTTAAAACAGAACTTTTTGATTTTGGTCATTTGGACAAAAGTGTACGTTACTATGAAGAATATTCTTTCTCTTCGAATGCGAGAAAAAGGTACAAAAACTTCACTTTTTGTCCTGTTTTTGTGATTTTGTAGTGTCTGTGTTTGTCAAATTATTCTAATTTTCTCAAGCAAAAGGAGCTTTTTTACATTGAGAATGAAGTCACGAGTGTGTAAAGAACAAAGTGTGCTAAAACGAATCCAAAGACTTCAAATATCAAAGACTCAAAAGACATGTATAATTTCCTCCTCTCAAAGGGAAAACGTATGGACACCATTTTACCTACGTATGCCTTAGCTAAAAATCCCAATCAAAAGAACATTAATCAAGACCAAAGGCATAAATTTTGTTGATGTTTATTGCTTAAAATATGGAACATAATGTTTGTATGACCTTTATCTGTCTTTGATTCTCTATTAATGTTTAAGTTGGTTGAATTTTTTATATGTATTGCTTTAGAGATGATCTTTGGTCTTTGATTTGGAAGTGGAATCTGTTGTTTAACACCTAAACATGATGTCCTCTCAATCTTAAGTCCTACAAATATCATAAGACCTCCATATACTCTTCCCCTCCATTCTTTTCTATTCTCCATAGTTTCTATTCTCTCACTTATAATTTGAGTTTATTTCTTAATAAATTTTACGCATGTACAATAATTATGAGCATATTATCAATTCACATGAAAAAAAAGGGAAAAAATGAAAACATAGCGATTACATCATGATGATGCGTCCTTAGTCAAATTATGGAATCTCATGATGTACATTAATGAAGTCATCATAATTTTCATGCAAAAAATTATAATTCCTCTTAACCTTTTTGAAACTTAATTCTCAATCCAGAGGAGTCCAGGATAAACAAATGAATTGTTATGACTGCGATCGTTGCATTGCAAGCTGTGTGGGAAAACAAGCTTGCTGCATTGGGCAGGACAACTTTTCACAATCCTACTTGAATAGCTGCAATTCTGTTCTATATTTTAAATTTGGAAATGCTGCTACAAGTACAACAACTGAGTGATATGAATGTTGATGTGAAAAACTATGAGAATATCATAAACAAGACAAAGAATGCTGTTGCAATAAGTCTATGAGACATTACAGTTAAATATTATGATTCATATATTCGAACAAGTGCAGTTTAATCTGTTTGATTCTGTTAGGATCCGAGTGGCACTAAGAGGAGGGGGTGGATTAGTACAATGGATTAAAATTTATAAATTTAAAAATAAATTTGTAAATACAAGGAGTATATGAAAACCAAAAGCCAGTAGTAGTGTAAATAATAATTTCAGAAAAGTAAGAATTCACACGTTCAAGGAACACACCAATTTAAAGTGGTTCGGTCAAAATGATCTACGTCTACTTGCGAAGCCTTCCTCGAAGAGGCTCCCACCTTCCACTAGCAAATCACTTTGAAGGGGAAGGACAAATACATCTCTTACAACCTTTTATAGTGGTTCACACTCTTACAAATTTTCAACAAGAAAGAAGGAAGTGAATACTTAAGCAATTAAAAACAAGACTTGCTAAAGACTTTGCTAATACTTTTTTTTTCTCAATTTATTGCTTCTCAAAAGTTATATTCTCTATTGAGAATTAAGGGTATTTATAGACCCTAAGAGGATTCAAATTTAGGCTTCAAAATTTGAATTTTCTTGGGTTCCCGATGCTGACGGTGCCACTGCTTGTCGATGTCTAACACAAACAGTGTACTAGCGGTGCTATCGCCCAGTCCGACGGTGCCACCACCGGACCTCTCGAGTGTTGGGCGGTGCCACCACCTAGTCTGACGGTACCATCATCCGATCCTCGGGTTCTGAGCGGTGCCACTGCCTAGTCCAACGGTTCCACTGCCCGGTCCTATGGGTCAATAGATGGGCTTCAAATTTGGCCCAAACTAGGTAATATCGAGCCCAATTGGCTCCTAACCAGGATATAGGATTATCCCTTAATCCTAACCCTAATTACATGTAAACTACGCAACTGAAAATATAGTCCTAAGCAAGTTTTCAACCGGCAAATGTCGAGTCTCCTTCCGACGAGCTTTCCGGTGATCTTTCGATACACCCTCGGATTTCTTACGGCGAACTCCCATCAGGCTCCCGATCTTGTGGCAAGTTCAGCGAGTAGCCGAGCCTTCTCGGTGATCTCCGTGAACCTCCGATGATTTCTTTGGCGGACTTCCGAAAACTTCGACAAGTCCCCGATTTCTTCTCGGTTGGTTCCGGCAGCATCTTCGACGAATCTTCGGACTCTCGAACACCCATCGAACTTGACTCCGGTATCTTTGCTTTATGTTTTTACGCTATCGTAGTTAATCCTGCACACTTAACTCAATAATATGGATTAGATCAATTAATCCATCAATTGATTTCATCATCAAAATCTGAGATTCAATAATCTCCCCCTTTTTGATGTTGACAATTAATTGATGATGGAGTTAAACATAACTCCCCCTATCTATATGCCATATTCTGAGAGGATAAAAATACTTGAATTCAATCTCTTTGAATTCAAGACTAAGTCGATAAGTTCTATCCGATTGAACTTCTCGTTATTCTCAATAAGCATGAGCAAATACGAAACTTCGTATTTCTCATAATTTCAAGCTATGAAGATTATTTTCAAGTCAAATGAAGAAAAACAATTATCACTTCGACAAGAAATAAGAATTTTCAACATGAATTTCATGATATAAATGTAAGGCATGATTTCATATGATCAACCAATCGAAGAACTTACGATATTCTTAAAAAGTTTTGCAATGCATATAAGATATTTGCATTACACAAGCTTTTGCAATCATATAAGTCATGCTATCGATGCATATAAGATATTTGCATTACACAAGCTTTTGTAATTCATATAAGTTATGCTATCGAATTGGCACAAGTAATGTTTTGCTCATTCTTCTCCCCCTTTGTCATCAATAAAAAGGAGATGAGACTTTAAGCGTACAATTTGTGATCATAAAATCATTAGAAAAGGAATTCAACATTAAGATCGATCATCCAAAATTCATCTCATAAAAAAACCCACCATTTATCCAGAATTCATCTCATTAAAAAAATTCAGCATTCATCCAGAATTCATCTCAGCATTCATCCAGAATTCATTTCAAAAAAAAAATCAGCATTCATTTAGAATTCATCTCATAAAAAAAATCAGCATTCATCCAGAATGCATTTCAAAAATTAAGCTTTTATTCAAAATTCATCTCATTAAAAAAGCATGGCTTTCATACAAAAGAAAGAAGATGACAAAACTTTAACATGGTATTAAGAGTAATCATACAAAGGATCGCATGTCAAGGTAACAAAATAAGAAGACATATCGATTAATCCTTAGGAGGAAATCCATAGTTCTTATACATGACATCTATTTTTTGATTCATTTGTCGCAGTTCTTTCAAAATTTCAATTTGTTGAATTTGAATTTGCTCTTGCTATGATTTGAGTTGTTTTTGTTGTGATTTGATCTGATGCAATTCTGCCATAATGAGTTCTTCAGAAAATGAAGTAGGAGTTGAAGGTACTGCACCAAAGGGAATAAGAGGAGGAGATTAATTTCCCCTAAAAATTGGTGTTTCAAGGTGTTCTACTGGTGGAGGAATTGGATCAGTCCTTCTAGGTTGCCTAACCCATATACCATTGCTAAATATGTACTTAAGTCTTTTCAGTAGATTTCTATTGATGGTGTTAAATCGATCAACTTGAATTATGTTTTCATCAAGCGAGACACAAATATAATGGGCAAGTATTAATCGAGTAATTAACCACCTATATGGTAACATAGTGTCTTTAGCTATTATATCCTACATGTGTTGCCGGATTAAGTATCCAAAGCAATTATATTGTCCGGTTATAATCCAGTACATGGTGCTTAGCTCTATTTGACTCATTTCCTCAAGATGAAATTGCTTGGGAAGTAGTATGCTAGTCATGATGTGATGAAGAATTTTAGAGTTAAAGGGTAGTAAGTGCTTGCAACTTTTGGGTATCATGCCTAGGTTCAGATTTTCAAAGATAGTTTCTAAGGCTTCGGAGTAAGTTACTCCGATTACATTGACATCCCATTTATTTCTAAAGTAACAGCCCCTATCCTTTTCAGTAATTTCAATTAGTTCACAAATAGTACTATCAAATATTTTAATTTATGTTCCTAAAAAGTAAGTACTTAGGCTTTCGTTGTCCACACATAAGTTTGCATAAAATAGCCTAACTAACCTAGGATAAATTGGTTCATTGATTTGTAGGAGAGGTAAGGTATCTAAATGTGCAAATCATCTAATGGGTTCTAGGTTTCCTAGTTCATCTAGATCAACATGTTTACCCTTATATATAGTTCTTGTTTCAAAATTTGGAAACCTAAGAGCTACTTCTTTGGATCTAAAAAGATTTTAGTTATATGAATCTCCTTCAACCCTTTTCCCTTTTGTTCTTGTTGATCTCTTAGGAGCCATTATCTAGACAAGATGATAGATCAAGAATATGAAACTATGAAGAGTAGGCAAAATAATGAGAAGAGGAAGGAAAGATTTCAGATTTTACCTTATAGAGAATTCCTTGAAAGATGGAGAGCTTGAATTAACAAGAATCCCTCTCCTAGGCTTCTAAAGGTTGGAATGAGGGTTAGAGAAGTTTTGAAGGAGTTGTGGGAGATTTAGGGAGAGTTCTCATAGGTTGGGGGCGGTTCCACCGCCGGCCCTAACCCATTTTCTTATAAAGGAGATCTCGGGCGATGCCACCGCCAATCCAAGCGGTGCCACCACCTGGCGACCGAGCGCTTAGGCGGTGCTACCACCGGTTCTGGCGGTGCCACCACTAGCATGCTAAGAAAGAGAAAGAAAAAATTTCTTTCCTCTCCCTTTTTGTTTTTCAGAGGTGTTTGACTCAAGATAGGATAGGATCTTGGATTGCACTTTAATATGTCATTTGGAATCGAAAAAAAAAGAAGAAATCAAATCCACGAAAGAATGGAAAGAGGATGAAAACATTTTTGGAAAATACATTCAAACAAACTTATTCTCATGGACAATTTAACATGCCTAGTTCCCTTCTAATGAATTCAAATTAGTCTTCATTTAAGGATTTTGTAAAAATGTCTGCTAATTGATGCTGTGTCAATAAACTCTAGAACGATATTATTGTTAAGGACATGATTGCGTATGAAATGATGCCTAACGTCGATATGCTTAGTTCTAGAGTGTTGAATTGGATTTTTGGTAAAACATATTACACTTGTATTATCACATTTTATGGGAATGTTTTTCAAGTAAATTCCATAGTCTTCTAATATATTCTTCATCCAAACAACTTGTACATAGCATGCACTTGCAGCAATGTATTCGGCTTCCGCAATAGATAGTGCAACTAAGTTTTGTTTCTTGGAAGTCTAAGAAACAAGTGCATATCCTAAAAATTGGCATGTTCTGGATGTACTTTTTCTATCTATCCTACATTCGCCAAAATCGACATCTGCATAAGCTATTAAATCGAATATATCAGATTTCAGATACCACAATCCTAAATTGGGAGTTCCTTTAAGATATCTAAATATTCTTTTAACACTCCCGCAAAGTCCTATACTAAACATGATATCTGGTCTAGTCGCGGTGAGATAAAGTAGACGACCTATCATTCCCCTATACATTTTTAATCAAAATTCTCACCATTTTCATCCATATCTAACTTCGTCGAAGTACTCATAGGAGTGTTTATCACTTTTGAACCGTCCATGTTAAATCATTTTAACAATTCTAATGTATATTTAGACAATTCTAATGTATATTTAGATTGATTAAGAAATATACCATCACTAAGTTGTTTAATTTGTAATCCTAAAAAGAAAGTTAATTCACCCATTAGACTCATTTCAAATTCATGACTCATACACTTGACAAATGATTCACATAGTGATTCATCTGAAGAACTAAAAATAATATTATCAACATAAATTTGCACAATAAGAAAATTGTTTTCAAAGTGTTTGATAAACAATGTAGTATCAACCTTGCTTTTGATAAAATTATTTAAAATAAGAAAGGAACTAAGCCTTTCATACCAAGCTTGTTTCAAGCCATAGAGAGCCTTAGTCAATTTGAATACATAATTAGGAAGAAGAGAATTTTTAAATCCGGGAGGTTGTTCGACATATACTTCTTCGGAAATAAAACCATTCAAGGAGGCACTTTTAACATCTATTTGAAATAGTTTAAAATTATTACTACTAGCATAGGCAAGGAGTATCCTAATGGCTTCAAATCTTGCCATAGGAGCGAAGGTTTCTTCGTAGTCGATACCTTCTTCTTGGTTGAAATCTTTGACCACTAATCTAGCCTTGTTTCTAACCACGATACCACATTCGTCTTGCTTGTCTCTAAAGATCCATTTATTACCAATGACTAAATGGTTACTAGGTCTAAAACAAGCTTCCATACCTCATTCCTCTCAAATTGGTTCAATTCCTCTTGCATTGCAATGATCCAAGAATCATCTTCCAAGGCCCCGTTAATGCATTTAGGTTCGATTTGAGAAAGGAAGGCGGTGTTAGCACAAAAATTCTTGAAGGAAGAATAAGTTTGAACCCCTTTTGATGTATCTCCTAGAATTAGCTCCTTTGGATAAGCATCCACATACTTACATTCCTTAGATAAGGAAGAAGATACATCAACATTGCTATTTTAAGGAGGGGGTTCATTTAAATTCAAATTTTCAAAACCAATATCATCATCAAAATTATTTTTATTTAACTCGAAAATTTCATAGAAAACAATATGAATAGACTCTTTTATAACTAAGGTTCTTTTGTTCAAAATACAAAAAGCCTTAGAAACAGAAGAGTAACCAAGAAAGGTGCCTTCATCAGATTTGGCATCAAATTTTCCTAAAGCATCCTTTTCATTCAAAATAAAGCATTTACAATTGAAAACTTTAAAATAATAAACATTTGGTTTTTTGTTATTCCATAATTCTTAGGGAGTTTTTGATAAAGATGGTCTTATTAGAACCCTATTCATGATGTAGCAAGTTGTATTCACGGTTTCAACCTAAAAATACTTGGGTAGACTATGTTCATTCAACATAGTTCTTGCCATTTCTTGTAGGTTTCTATTTTTTCTTTCAACTACTCTATTTTGTTGAGGATTTCTTGGAGTGGAGAAGTTGTGGTTATATCTATTAACTTCACAAAAACTTTAGAAGTCATGGTTTTGAAATTTGCCACCATGATCACTTCGAATTGATGAAATCATGAAATCTTTTTCGTTTTGAGTGAGTTTACAAAATTTAGAGAAACATTTGAAACAATTACATTTGTGAGCCAAGAAATAAGTCCAAGTGTATCTAGTATAGTCATCTACAATTACAAAAGCATATTTGCTTCCTCCTAGACTTATCATGTCAATTAGTCCAAATAAGTCCAAATGGATCAATTATAATGGTCTAGTGGTGCTAATTTGATTTTTTGGTTTGAAACTAGTTTTTATTTGTTTACCTAGTTGACATGCATCACATACTTTGTCCTTAACAAACTTCATATTGGGAATCCCTCATACTAATTCTCTAGATGAGATCTTAGATATTAGTTTCATACTTGCATGGCCTAATCTCCTATGCCAAAGCCAAGCATCATCATTTAAAGTGGAGAAGCACATTTTTAAAGCAATCATTGACAAGTTATTGTTTGGTTTTTCAATAATGCACACATTAGATTCAAATCTAATGATGTAACCTTTATCGCATAATTGACTAATACTTAAGAGATTATGTTTTAATTCATCAACTAGTAATACATCATCAATTGAAAAACATGATTTGTTACCTATGGTTCCCTTGCCAATGATTTTGCCTTTGTTGTTGTCTCCGAAGGTGACGTACCCTTCTTCTTTGCTAGTGAGCATAGAGAAATAAGATGGATCTTCAGTCATGTGTCTTGAGCATCCACTATCAAGATACAATCTCTTGCTCCTAGCTTATGAGTTTGTCTACAAAAGAGGATGGTTTTAGGTACCCATTTGATTTTGGGTGCTTCAAAAATTGATCTACCAATTTTGTTATTCATCATTGAAGTATTTATAATTCCTTTAGAAACCCATATCAACTTATGTAGACTAATTTTCCTAAATGGACATTTGTAAGCAACATGTCCGGATTTACAACAAAAGTTGCATTTCAAATAAGGTAAAACGTGTAATGTGGGTCCTTTAATGAAAGTGGTAAGATTTTGGTGAGATCCTCTCACAAAACCAATTCCACTTCTATTTGTGACGTGACCCTTGTTTGCAAGGATCATGTCCAATCCCTTGCTACCGACCTTAAACGTGACCTTAAACTTGTTTAAGGTCTCTTTAAGTAGTAAATTTTTATTTTTTATTGCTTCTAAGTGTTCACACTTAGAGTATGGAGGAGACTATCAAGCTTATTTTGTAGTAAAACATGCTCTTTCTTTAGAAGATTAAACTTCTTACTAATAGTTCTACACTCATTAAATAATTCATGAAAAGCGATAGAAAGTTCATCGAAAGATAAATCTTCATTAATTAAATCACATACCTCTTCTCCTAAAGCCATTAGCGCAAAGTTTGTCTCCTCTTTGTTGCTAGCTTCTTCACTTTCTAAATCACTTGAATCATCCCAAGTCGCTTTTAAAACTTTCTTCTTCTTCGGTTGCTTCTTTTTAGCTTGGAGGCATTCATTTTTGAAGTGCCCCGGCTTCTTGCATTCGTAGCATACTACTTGGTCCTTTTTATGTTCAAGTTTATTTTTGGTGTTATTTTTAAATTTGTTCTTTCTTATAAATTTTTTAAAATTTTAAGTTAAAAGTGTAATGTCATCGTCACTGTCCTCATCACTTGATGTTCCTTTCAAGTGGTCTTCTTGTGATGTAAACGCCATATCCTTCCTGTTCTTTGGAAGAGGGTTCTCGAGCTCTTCATGAGCATGGCATGTCATTTCGTAGGTCATTAGAGACCTAATAAGTTCTTCAAGAGGAAATGTTTTAAGGTCCTTGGCTTCTTGAATGGCCGTAACTTTTGGATCCCAACTTTTTGGAAGGGATCTTAAGATTTTAGTTACTAGTTCAAAATTAGAAAAATCTTTACTAAGAGCTTTGAGTCCATTGATGACATCCATGAAACGGATGTATATGTCTCCGATGGACTCACTTGGTTTCATTCAGAAAAGTTCATAAGAGTGCACAAGAATGTTGATTTTGGACTCTTTCACTCGGCTAGTGCCTTCATGAGTGACATCAAGAGTTCTCCAAATATCAAAAGCCGAATCACAAATTAAAACGTGATTAAATTCATTTTTGTCTAATGCATAAAACAAGACATTCATAGCCTTTGCGTTTAAAGCAAAAACCTTCTTCTCCGATTCATCTCATTCGCTCATCGGAAGAGAAGATTTTTTAAATCCATTTTTGACAATAGTCCAAAGCTCGAAATATATGGAAATGAGGAAGATCCTCATACGAGTCTTCCAATACGTGTAATCCGACCCATTAAACATAGGTGGACGTGCAATAGAATGACCCTTATGCATGCCGAAGTAAGCCATCTCTCTTGGGTATTAAACCAAATATGAGAGTGAGCCTAGCTCTGATACCAATTATTAGGATCGAAGTGGCACTAAGAGGGGGGGTGAATTAGTATAGCAGATTAAAACTTATAAGTTTAAAAACGAATTCGTAAATACAAGGAGATTTTGTTTCGATAGTAACTTGAGTAGATGAAAACCGAAAGCTAGCAGTAGTGTAAATAACAATTTCAGGAAAGTAAGAACTCACACATTCAAGGAATACACCAATTTAAAGTGGTTCAGTCAAAATGACCTACATCCACTTGCGAAGCCTTTTTCGAAGAGGCTCTCAACTTCCACTAGCAAATCACTTTGAAGGGGAAAGACAAATATCCCTCTTACAACCTTTTATAGTGGTTCACACTTTTACAAATTTTCAATAAAAAAGAATGAGGTGAACACTCAAGCAATTGGAAACAAGACTTGCTAAAGACTTTGCTAAGGCTTTTTTTTTTCTCAATCTATCGCTTCTCAAAAGTTGTATTCTCTATTGAGAATTGAGGGATATTTATAGACCCTAAGAGGATTCAAATTTGGGCTCCAAATTTTGAATTCTCTTGGGTTCCCGATGTTGGCGGTGCCACCGTCTTGTCACGGACAAACTTCGAAACAAGATGTTTGATGTAATGCTTATGTATGTCCGTGTCGTTTGGCATATTCATGCCTTGTACAGCATGTAGAGGGGCGGCCGAAGGCATAATAGTCCCATTTTAGTTGGGTTGGTGGCCTCTTTAGGCTTTGTAAATAAAGGTTGTGTCATGTGGACACGTGCGAGAGATTATCGGTCTGTAATGGACCATTTTACCCTTTGTTCTGCCACTGTTCAGAGCTTGTAAAGTCTGTTTGTAATTTGCATTATCTATGAAGTGTTTTTCAGAGATGTTTGCTTATGGATCCCGATTGAGGCGTTCTCTCTAACCCGTTCTCTCTTTTGTTGGTCCTAAGGGACAATGGGAGGCTTCGGGGAGGCTGACCTTTGTGGACGGACATGCAAGGGTGCCGCACGACTTAGGCAAAACCAACTAAGTCCGTGATAGATGGTATCAGAGCGGGACAAGCACTCATAGAAACACTTGACATGCAAACGTGGGGGACCTAGCGGGGCTGCATTGAGGGCAGTCAGCACACGCGCGATCGTTTGGGGGAAAAACGGGCATGGAGATGTAGGGAAAATGAGTCGCTCGGAAGAGCGGGCATCCGACATTGGCATTCAGAGGAATGGCCAACCCTTCGCGCAAGAGGCACCATGAGAACAGGCAAGTTTGGAAGAATGCGGAGCACACAAAGGTTGGGATGGCTGAGTTTAAGCTACGGCTCAACGTTGACAACTATACTTGATGGTGCTCAAGACAAGCGAGGCGCTTGGTAAAGGATGAGACCATGCAAGGTGGAATGAGTTGCTCAATGACCAAAAGAGTTATGCAAAGCTCACAGAGGTGAGGGGAATTGCTAACTCGAAGAATTTGGTACTCATGCATGGGCTTGTATGCGGACGATGGAATGTTCATGGCCATCACAAGGCGACCGAAACTCGGTGCCACGGAGCATTGAAACTTTCTCTTCGGCATGTGAAGGATACGTCCGTAGGAGACTGAAGTGTGCAATGAGTTCAGCATATTGCTAGGCCTTGATTGGTGCGGCGGGGGCTGTATTGACGTGGAGTCGTAATCTAGCAAGTGCGTTTGCAGGAGGCAAAATAATGCACAGTTTGTTCAGCAGATCGGAGTAGTCCAAGGGGATGGTGGTCTCCGAAACAAAGAGAGATGTTCCTCCAACGGGATAGTTATCCAGGAGGGATAAGTCTCGGCTCTCCAGAGGGAGAATCATGTGAGACGAACCCCACAAGTTGAGGAGGAGTACCTCAACAAACAACAACTCCACGAAGCTCAATGGACTGAGCAAGTGGCGAGGAGTCATCGCATGATCTCGCTTGAGAGAATGCATTGGTGGAGGCATTGCGAGATCAAGTGGGGGAGTGACCTAAAGCAACACAAATGAAGGCACACTTAGAGTCGATATGGAGATCGGACTCAAGGGAGGGCTGACCCGTGGAATGGTGGGCGCGAGGACCACCATCGACTCAATGCAAAAACGAGGAGCGGAGCAACTTGGGTGTAACTTGGCGAAGTACCCAAGCCGCATGAAGGGAGCCAGCATAGAAGTTGGAACATGGAGCAGAGGCACAGTGCTTTCCTTAGATAGAGGTCAAGGACATGAACTCTTGCAGAGGCAAGAGTAGGATCATGTTGTTCCATGGGTCCTTTATTCTAACGGAGCGGACTCATCTTGCATGGTGCCAAAGACGAAGAGAGCTTCTAGGCACATGCACCTTATCTCGGAGAAGCATTTGATGGAGGAACTAAGGCGACTCAATTTACGGAGGCGAAGTTGGGTTCAGAAGGCCTTAGCACGGGGCAAGAGGACGCAGAGGCGGGTACTCTTGAAGAATATGCCACAATGTTGCCATTCAAGTTACCGTGAAGGAAGCGGTGCGCAGCGGAGATTGTGCTGGTAGGGGCAGAGGCCCAGGATCCAGACAATGGTGGACAAATTTCAGTGAAGTCGGTGGACTTCGGGAGCTACTAGGTGACGGACTATCCTAGAGCGGTGCTTCATCTAGGTGTGACCCAAGAGTGGGTGGATGAAGGTCGATTGCCAAAGGAGCGAACAAAATCGAAGGTCGAAGAGACCCTGCGATGTATTGGCAGAGGCCACACATGGAGGGTTCGCAATTCGAGTTTATTCCACGAGGATCAGAATGCAATGGAGATGTCACCAGGAGGTGACATGGTGCAGCGGATCGTGATGGAACAGTTCGTGGCAATGCGATACACACGATCTAGTCCCGTGAGGGATTAGATCATATGGAGGTATGATCGGGAGCTACTGGAAGCTCCACTTCGGTGAACAACGCGACGACAAGAAGGGCTATGGATTCAAGGAGTGAAGGCTATAGTACCGCAGAGGCGGGTCTTCCGTGCGTGCATCGAATTTTGCATCGGATGAAAACCTTGGTCATCAGTATATGGGGGTTGGGTTCCACCAAGGGAAAAGTTCGAATGCAAGTACCAGTGAGTTCCATGGGAGGGACTTGATCATGTAGAGGTATGATCGAAGCAGCTAGAGATTTGGACTGCTCCAGAGCTCATATTCGCTTAAGGGAGCCCGACAAGTCAGAGGACAAGGTCGAGTAAGCGAACGTTGCTACCAAGGAAGCTAAGGAGAATAGAATCGGTGCAAATCCTACAACGTGATGGCAGAGGCCATGCATGGGAGTTGCAGTCTGTCTTTCCATCGACCAAACGGACTGCTTGGAGAACACAGAGGTGTTGAAGCAGGGGGTCGAAATGGGCGAGGAAGCGATGACGAGTCCAGAGGGACTTAGCTACCCAAAATCAAGCATCAATTAGAATGGAGGTGGACTCAGAGGAGTGCCACGGAGACATATCTACTGATCGCGAAGAAAAGGGATGCAGATGCGAGGCGATAGATAGTAGGGCCATGGGCATGGTAGCGCCATGGTACCGCAGAGGCGGGACTTCCATGAAAGTCATTGATCCCTTGCTCTTATGGAGGGAGAGCACTTGGTCGCGAAAGGGGCCAAGAAGGTGGAGCATGCAAAGGCAATCTCCAAGTACCGAGACAAGGCTGAAGGATAGAGGCCGAGGAACTTCGTAAGACCGGTGTCAATGAGCTTCTCATCAAGATAGCCGAAAGTGAAGGACTTCGGGTTATGCAAGAGTGCATAACCAAGGAACGAAGCAGGCAGTACACGGTGTTGTACCTTTGCTACTCAGTGGAGTAGGCGGCAGGGTTGATGGAGAAGACGGTACAATCCCAGAGGCGACCAAACCTATGAGAGAATTACTCCAAGTTGGGGTGAAAACTTCCTGCATTCCAGAAGTTCGATGGCATTTAGAAGATGAATCACAGTAGCTAACTCAACGCAAGGAGTGCAAACACTTCAAGTGCTTCAGAAGTGTGAGCAAAGAGCAGGCGAAGGCTAGTAACTAGCTCGATGCATGAAGTACAACCTCGAGGAGGTGGGCGAAGTCAAGTAACCTTTGCCTTCTCAACTCTTAAGAGAATGGGCGAAACCGAGTACCCCAATTCTCTTATCTATCTAGTAGAGGAGCTCTGCACAAGTTCAAAGACCCTTCGAAGATAATAGAAGACAATAGTTGTCAAATCCTCACCAATGGTGATCAGTGCTACTGAGAGTAGATTGTCCACTTCATTTCCCAACGAAATGCTAATCGAAAGCGGAAGTGATGCGAACCTACTTAGATGTGACAACTAAGTGAGAGAAGAGTCAATGAGCAAATTTTATGGAGGAAGGACCCAAAACTTCAGAAGTTTGCGAGACGATGCTCGTTAAAGCTCCAACAAGCATCCACCCAGTTCAAGCAGCATGAGGAATTTGAGAGACTGGCACAGTAAGGATGGTCTTTTCCTTCATCTGGGGGATCCGTAGGAATCAACAATGATCAACACAACTCAGCCAACCCCACACTAGAGTCAGAGTCATTGGTGAGTTGAAGCAGCATGGCGGATCAAAGGTTCGACTACTCAAAAAACAGCAGCGGAGAGCAGCTAGGAGCCAAGAGGCGCATTGTAGTTGGAGCAGAAGATTGAAGACTCAACAAAGGCGAGGAGTTACAGTGTCGACAAAGGCTTCAACGAGGACGTCGAAGGTATAAGTGGGGGAGAATGTCATGGACAAACTTCGAAACAAGATGTTTGTGTTGAATCTCGGATTTCGATGATGAAGTCAATTGTCATTTGTTGTCTAATCTATGTGTTGAGATAAGTGTGCAGGATTAACTACGATGAAAGTTAGACAAGTAGCAGGAGTTGTGCCGGAGTCAAGATCATGATCACGTTGGGAGTTCGAGAGTTCGACGGAAGTTCGGACGGTCGTCGGAGGTTCTGCGAGAACAGATCCGAGAAGTCTAGAAGCTTGCCAAGCGAAGCTCGTCGGAACTCACCAAGTGGATCGTCGCAAAGTCCAGGAGTTTGCCGGAAGTCCGTAGAAGCATCACCGAGGGTTCATCGGATGATCGACGGAAGTTCGCCGGAAACTCACCGGAAGAAGCGATTGACGCACCGAAGCAAAGCTGCAGAAATTGTCTTAGATCTAATCATAGTTAGCACATTGATTAAGTTGGAAAATGGGAGGTGATCCCATTAGCTAATCTTGGGGCAATTGGGCCCTTGAAAGACTGAAATTGGGCCGAATGGAGCTAACCATTCGGACCCTGCTTGCACTAGGAGGTGCAACCGCCTAGGCCAGGAGGTGGCACTGCCTGGGCTAAGCCTCCCAGCGAGACTGGGCGGTGCAACCTCCCTAGCCAGGAGGTGGCACCGCCTGAGCTCAGTCTTCGAGCTAGACTGGGCGGTGCAACCTCCCTGACAGAGAGGTGGCACCGCCTGAGCTCAGTCTTCGAGCTAGACTGGGCGGTGCAACCTCCCTGACAGAGAGGTGGCACCGCCTGAGATCGGTCTTCGAGCTCTGGCAGAGAGGTGCAACCGCCTCAGTCAAGAGGTGGCACCGCCTGGGCTCAGTCTTCGAGCTCTGCCAGGCGGTGCAACCTCTCCAGTCAGGAGGTGCAACCGCCTGATCCCGGAATTCCGGGATTTGATCGTTTTGAGCTCCAAATTTGAATTGGGTTGGGGCCTATAAATACCCCACCCATTCAGCACTGAAAAGATATAGACCTACACCGAAATTCTTGATCTTTTCTGTGATTCTAAGAGCTCAAATTTGTGTAAAGTCCTAAAGTTCTCCTCTTTCTGTTCTTCAAGTCTTGAGTTGTAAAGAGAGGAGAGAAAGGTCCTGTAAGGGTTGTCTCCTGAGCCCATCAAAAGGAGTGAATCTGTTAAAGGGCAGTTGGCCTTCGCCTATTGAAGGAAGGCCTCTAGTTGACGTCGGTGACCTCGTCGGTGGAGGAAGCCAAAAGTGGAGTAGGTCAAGACTGACCGAACCACTCTAAATCTCTGGTTTGCGTTTATTTTGAGCACTTTATCATTACTGCAAACCTCCTACATAGCTACTGCTCTCTGCGCCTTTACGAACAAGTTTCTAAGTGCTGATCTTTCTGAATCTGCATTCATACGTAAATCGGTGTTTTCATACATTACAGTTTACGATTACGTTTTGTAACTGCAAACTGTCTTCTGCGCTTTTACGAACGAGTTTCTTTGTAGTTTACATTTACGTTTTGATTCTATTTATAACTGCAAACTGTCTTCTGCAATTTTACGAAAGAGTTTCAAGGTTTAGACGAAAATCTGCATTCAGACGTAAAACTGCATTTAGACGTAAATCGGCTTTCCTCGTACAATCATCAGATTTCAGTTCACGTTTACGTCTTGATTTCAACTGCATATTGCCTTCTGCGAGTCTACAAATGAGTTTCAAAGTCCAGACGTAAATCTGCGTTTAGACGTAAATCTGCTTTTTGCAGATTACTTTTTGAGCTGTACAATAGCAGCACACTGTCTTTATACTTCTGCTTAAACTGCTTTTGATCTAAACAAGTGATTTACGCAATCTGAGCTTAGACGTAAATTGCGCTTAGATGCAAACTGTGTTTAGACGCAAACTGCGTTTAGATGCAAACTGTGTTTAGACGTAAACTGCACTTAATCATAAGTAATCTTAGAATCGGTTTTTGCATCAAAATAGTTTTTATCGAACGAACGCAGCTTTCGTTTTTAATCGCTGAAAGATATCCGTTGCACTAATTCACCCCCCCCCCCCTCTTAGTGCTCTCGATCCTAACAATTGGTATCAGAGCCCGGTTAACTCTCAAACGGATTAAAATCCAAGAGAGATGGCTTACGCCGGAAACCAAGAGGGCCATTCCATTACACGTCCACCCATGTTTAATGGGACGGACTACACCTATTGGAAGACCCGAATGAGGATCTTCCTTATTTCTATGGACGTAGAACTCTGGAATCTTGTTGAGAATGGTTTTTCAAAGTCTTCTCTTCCAATGATCGATTGGAACGATTCGGAAAAGAAGGCTTTCGCTCTTAATGCAAAGGCTATGAATGCCTTATTTTGCGCACTTGACAAAAACGAATTTAATCGTGTTTCAATTTGTGAAACTGCATTTGATATTTGGCACACACTCGAAGTGACTCATGAAGGCACAAGTAGAGTGAAAGAGTCAAAAATCAATCTTTTGTTACACTCTTTTGAACTTTTTCGGATGAAACCGAGTGAGACTATTGGCGACATGTTTACCCGCTTCACGGATGTTGTCAACGGTCTAAAAGGACTCGAAAAAAGTTTTTCGGATTTTGAGCTCGTAAATAAGATACTAAGATCCCTTCCTAAGAGTTGGGATCCTAAAGTCACTGCTATTCAAGAGGTAAAAGATTTAAACAACTTCCCTCTTGAAGAACTAATTGGGTTATTAATGACCTATGAGATGACTTGCAAAGCTCATGAAGAGCAAGAAGACATCCTTCCAAAGAACAGGAAGGATATGGCACTTAGAACTTTGGAAGATCACTTGAGAGAAAACTCAAGTGATGAGGACTGTGACGATGACTTGGCACTTCTAACTAGAAAATTTAAAAAATTCATTAAAAGAAACAAGTTTAAAAATGATACTAAAAATAAACTTGAACCCAAGAAGGATCAAGTTATTTGCTATGAGTGCAAAAGCCGGCACACTACAAGAGTGATTGTCCCCAAGCCAAAAAGAGAACAACAAAGAAGAAGGTGCTCAAAGCAACATGGGATGATTCGAGCGCATCTGAGGAAGAGGAGTCCAACACTGAGCAAGTTGCTCATTACGCCTTAATGGCCATCGGAGAGGAGGTAACGAATTCATTAAATGCTGATTTATCTTTCGATGAATTATTAAATGCTTTCAATGACTTATTTGATGAATGCAAGAGTATCAGTAGAAAATACAAATTGCTGAAAAAGGTGCATGATAGTCTTACTTGTGAGTTTGACAAGTTAAAAGTTGAACATCATGATAGTTTAAATTCATGTATCAAATGTCATGATTTAGAAACTCTCCAAAAAGAAAACTTGCTACTTAAGGACACCTTGAAGAAATTCGAGGTTGGTAGCAAGTCATTGAACATGATCCTTACAAACAAGGGTCACGTTCCCAAAAGAAGTGGAATTGGATTCGTGAGAAGTCCTCACCAAAATCCAACCACCTTCATAAAAGGCTCCATCTTACATATTCGACATCAAGACAAATGTAACTTCTGTTGTAAATTTGGACATAAGACACATTGTTGTCCATTCAAGAAAATAAGTCCAAACAAATTGATTTGGGTTCCTAAAGGAACCATGACAAATTCTATGCAACATGATAAGAAGTGTAGATCTATTTGTGAGGCACCCAAAAGCAAATGGGTACCTAAAAATCATCCCTTCCTATAAAAACATTAAAATTTTAGGCTGGAGCAAGAAATAATATTCTGCTCCTTGATTCTCGATAGTCATAAACCAAGAGTCAAAAAGGAACTCGCAACGCTTAAGTAACAAGTGGAAGTTATGAAATCACAAATGCGATTTGGATACAACCTTATTAGAAACATATGATTCCCAAATTCACATATCCCCTTGATCTTCGAACCCGTCAACTCTATCATCTACGAATTAATTCTTGTATCATGAAGAAACTAAATATGTCATGATCTTAAAAGGGATACCAAACAAACTATCAACATACGTGCGACATACGCACGTTAAAAGATCTATCTTGATCATACAAGAGCTTCTTCCTTAAATAAAAACTCATACGAAATCACGTAAGAAACGTTAATTGCTCTGAAATGAAAAAATCTCCTCAAGGCAAAGGCTCCATGATCAAATCACATTAGGTGCTCACTGGCTGCAAGCGGTGGCACCTCTCCAGCTAGCGGTGGCACCTCCAACTACCACGGGTTGCCAGCGGTTGCACCGCTCCAGCCAGAGGTGCAACCGCCCGCAACTCTGCCTTTTTAAACCCACGCTAGGGCCGACGGTGGAACTGACCCCAACTCACTCCCATTTCCTCCTCTACTCTTCCAAGTCTCCTCCATTCTCATTTCACTCCTCTAAGCTTTCCAAATACCTCCCATTTCGGAGCAAAACATCAAGAATCCTTCCTTCTCTTGAAGATTTCACAAAGGTACTCTCTAAGAAGCCCTTAAATTCTGTTTTGTTCTTCATTTACTCTTGCTCATCATCATCCCTCTAAACAGCAGTAGTTATGGGATCTAGAAGATCCTCAAGGGACAAGGGAAAGAGGAGATTAGTAGAAGAGTTTGATTTCACCCTTTTCGATTCAAAAAACCATGCTGAAAAATTTTCCTCTTTCGAACTTAGAAGTATCAATAAGGGAAAATGCGTAGATCTAAATGAACTAAGAGACTTAGAGACTATCCAATGGTTTGCAAACCTAGATCTACTTCCAATCTTGCAGATTAACGAACCCATCTATCCTAGGCTAGTTAGATTATTTTACAATAACATGCAAATAGATGATGAAGGAAGAATGTCCACCTATCTTTTAGGACAACACATCTCAATCACTGATAGGTTCATTTGTGATATGATAGGCATTCCCATAAAAAGCATAGGACTTTACTTTAGAGGATCATGGGATGATGAAAGTATTGGAACATCCTATGTTGAAGCCTTAGGAACAATCTTTGCCAATCCTAACATAGCATTGGTTCCTAAAAGTTGTGAACATCTACTGCCTTTGAACACTAAGATACTTCATCATATCATGACTAGTATAATTCTTCCTAAACAATACCATCATGATGAAGTAAGTCAATTAGAATTAGGAACTATGTACTTAATCATGAAGGGACATGACATCTGTCTTGGTTATCTTATCCAACAAAACATGTTAGAATTATCTAAGAAAGATATGATGCTCTCATATGGTGGTATAATCACAAGAATAATGAAAGCTTACGACATTCTAATACCACCAGAAGAAGAAGTAATGAAAGTAGATAGATTCAGCATAATAAACAAAAATCTACTTCACCGACTAAGATGTTACTATAGAAACGGTAACTGGGTTAGAATCCCTAGAAGGACTGATCACCCTCAACCTGAACCAGAACCGGAAACACCAGTATTTAGGGGTACCCAATCTCCTCCGACCCTTCCCTTTGAGGAAACACATCCAGTTGAGCAAACTCATACATCCATCGAAGAAATTGGGATTCGAATGGATCGATTCGAACAGAGACAAGAACGGATTGAACAACGACAAGATCAAATCCTATCTGAGCTGCAGCAAATTCATAGTCAATTTGACTCCTTGTTTAGGCACTTTAATTTTCCACCTCATCAATGAACTTGTTGAACACCTGTTGTTGTTGTAAACTTCTTATGTTACTCACTTCTGATGTGCTGGCTATAAACATCTATCTTGCGCCTTGTGGTAAAAGTTATCTCAGATTTGTATGGTATCATTATTGTTTGGTATGTGATGTGTCCAAATTAAGAATGTTGTGCTTTGAAACTAAAAGTTTTGAAAACCTTGTGCTTTGATTTCAAAGAGAATTAGGAATGTTGATGTGTCCGAATAGATAAATTTGTTAAAATTATTTTTCGGACTATATTGAATGATCAAATCACTTGATTCCCATGTTTCTATGATTATATGTGAAAATCTGCAACAAAATCTTGTCCGAATGCATCTTATTTATTCGAATGCTATAAAACAGATTTTCTCGTACACCTTCATGAGAAATAAGTTTCTGAAAAAGATTTGATGAAGTGATTCATGTGTATGTATTCCATCCTACAAAATCTTTACATAGACAATGGATTATAACAAAAAGGGGAAGAAGTATTTAAAGCAATCTATGTAAAATTCCTCTATAAGCTTGCTATTATTATTTTTCTGGCATCATAATTACTATGCTTTTTGTTGATGACAAAGGGGGAGATATATGAATTGATAAACACTGCCATGATTAGAAATACTATGAGTGATGCTATAAACACTCCTAAGTGATGCTATAAACACTGCTATGATTATGCCATCCTTGCATCACCAAGAGATATATGAAAATGTGCTAAAGTTTGCATTATGTTTGCATTATGCCCTGAGTTGATATCTTATCATGTGAAGAAAATGCAAAACTTGCTAGAATATTTCAAATGTGTGCATCATGTAATAGTGCTTCACAGCTTTATATGATAATGTTCAAACTACATGATGAATAGTTACAAACACAATCATACAAACTTGATGATGTATGTCAAGCCTTGACATCATCTTTGAAGAGATACATCATGATGAGTATCATGATGGGAGTATTGATAAGTTTAACTGATCAAACTTATCAATACGTCACTTGAATTCTTAGGTCTTGAATTCAAGGTTGACTTATCTCAACTATGGCATATAGACAGGGGGAGTTAAGGATAACTCCATTATCAATTGATTATCATCATCAAAAAGGGGGAGATTGTTGAATCTCGGATTTTGATGATGAAGTCAATTGTCATTTGTTGTCTAATCTATGTGTTGAGATAAGTGTGCAGGATTAACTACGATGAAAGTTAGACAAGCAGCAGGAGTTGCGCCGGAGTCAAGATCATGATCACGTTGGGAGTTCGAGAGTTCAACGGAAGTTCGGACGATCGTCGGAGGTTCTGTGAGAACAGATCCGAGAAGTCCAGAAGCTTGCCAAGCGAAGCTCGTCGGAACTCGCCAAGTGGATCGTCGCAAAGTCCAAGAGTTTGCCGGAAGTCCGCAGAAGCATCACCGAGGGTTCATCGGATGATCGACGGAAGTTCGCCGGAAACTCGCTGGAAGAAGCGATTCACGCACCGAAGCAAAGCTGCAGAAATTGTCTTAGATCTAATCGTAGTTAGCATATTGATTAAGTTAGAAAATGGGAGATGATCCCATTAGCTTAATCTTGGGGCAATTGGGCCCCTGAAAGACTGAAATTGGGCCGAATGGAGCTAACCATTCGGACCCTGCTTGCACCAGGAGGTGCAACCGCCTAGGCCAGGAGGTGGCACCGCCTGGGCTAAGCCTCCCAGCGAGACTGGGCGGTGCAACCTCCCCAGCTAGGAGGTGGCATCGCCTGAGCTCAGTCTTCGAGCTAGACTGGGCGGGGTGCAACCTCCCTGACAGAGAGGTGGCACCGCCTGAGCTCAGTCTTCGAGCTAGACTGGGCGGTGCAACCTCCCTGACAGAGAGGTGGCACCGCTTGAGCTCGATCTTCGAGCTCTGGCAGAGAGGTGCAACCGCCTCAGTCAAGAGGTAGCACCGCCTGGGCTCAGTCTTCGAGCTCTGCCAGGCGGTGCAACCTCTCCAGTCAGGAGGTGCAACCGCCTGATCCCGGAATTCCGGGATTTGATCGTTTTGAACTCCAAATTTGAATTGGGTTGGGGCCTATAAATACCCCACCCATTCAGCACTGAAAAGATACAGACCTACACCGAAATTCTTGATCTTTTCTATGATTCTAAGAGCTCAAATTTGTGTAAAGTCCTAAAGTTCTCCTCTTTCTGTTCTTCAAGTCTTGAGTTGTAAAGAGAGGAGAGAAAGGTCCTGTAAGGGTTGTCTCCTGAGCCCATCAAAAGGAGTGAATCTGTAAAAGGGCAGTTGGCCTTCGCCTATTGAAGGAAGGCCTCTAGTTGATGTCGGTGACCTCGTCGGTGGAGGAAGCCAAAAGTGGAGTAGGTCAAGACTGACCGAACCACTCTAAATCTCTGGTTTGCGTTTATTTTGAGCACTTTATCATTACTGCAAACCTCCTACATAGCTACTGCTCTCTGCGCCTTTACGAACAAGTTTCTAAGTGCTGATCTTTCCGAATCTGCATTCATATGTAAATCGGTGTTTTCATACATTACAGTTTACGATTCCGTTTTGTAACTGCAAACTGTCTTCTGCGCTTTTACTGTTAGGATCGGAGCGGCACTAAGAGGGGGGGGTGAATTAGTGCAGCGGATTAAAACTTCGATTTTATCAAAATCTTTCGTACGATAAGAACGGAACTTGAAAAGTTTAACTTGAAAGCGTATTCTTAAAGTTGCGCAGCAAGGGTAATAAGGAACTAAAGCAGTAAGAAGATTTGCAGTAATGTAAATGACAATAATAAAATGCAAACCAGAGATTACGCCGATTTTTAGAGTGGTTCGGTCAAATGACCTACTCCACTTGCGAGGCCCCTCTTCGATGAGGCTCCCACCTTCCACTAGCAAGTCTCTTGAAATGGAAGGGTAAACACCCCTCTTACAACCTTTTACAAGCAGCTCAACCTCTTACAAATTTTCAATAAGAAAGAAGGAGGAGAACTCTCTAGCAAATTGAAAACAAGACTTGCTAAGACTTTCTAAGACTTTTCTCTCAATCCAAATGCTTCTCAAAAGTTGTAACCTCAGCTGAGATTTGAGGGGTATCTATAGGCCTCAAGAGGATTCAAATTTTGGGCTCCAAAATTTGAATTCTCTTAGGGTTCCCGGTGCTGGCGGTTCCACCGCCCAGCCAGGCGGTGCCACCGCCCAACGCTCGGGTGCTGGACGGTGCAACCGCCCAGCCAAGGAGGTGTCACCGCCCAGCACTCGGGTGCTGGGCGGTGCCACCGCCCAGCTAGGCGGTGCCACCGCCTACAGTGTTTTCAGCCCGACTACAGTGTTTTCAGCCACTAGTTGGGCTTCAATCTTGGCTCTCTAGTTCGCTGGTTTAGCTTAATTTTTAGCCTAAACCAACTCTGACTTTGGGCCCAGTTAGCCCCTAACCAGGATATAGGATTATCTCTTAATCCTAATCCTAATTACAAGTGGACTACATAACCAAAACACGTCCTAAGCAAATTTTCAACCGCGAACGTCGAGTCTTGTTCTGGCGAGCTTTCCGACGAACTTTCTGCCGACGGGCTTCTAGCAAGCTCCCGAACTTGTGATGACTTTAATGAGTAGCCGAGCCTTCTCGGTGATCTCCGTGAACCTCCGACGATCTCTTCGGCGAACTTCCGAAAATTCCGACAGGTTCCCGATTTCTTCTCGGTTGGTTCTGGCAGCATCTCCGACGATTCTTCGGACTCTTAAACGTCCATCGAACTTTACTCCGGTATTCTCGCTTTGTGTTTTCTGGTTATCGTAGTTAATCCTGCACACTTAACTCAATAATATGGATTAGATCAAATAACCCATCAATTGATTTTATCATCAAAATCCGAGATTCAACAATCTCCCCCTTTTTGATGATGACAATCAATTGATGACGGAGTTAAACGTAACTCCCCCTATCTAAATGCCATATTATGAGAAGATAAAACACTTGAATTTCATCATTGAATTCAAGTATAAACCGATAAGCTCTAACCGTAGAACTTATCGTTATTCTCATTAAGCATAATGTAAATGCGAAACTTTGATGAAAATCTTTTTCAAGTCGAAAGATAAGAGACAAATTTTACTATGACAAGAGATAAAGATTTTCAACTTGAATTGCATGATTATACATTTTAGACATGCATTCAATATGATCAATCAATCTTACGATATTTTCAAGGATTTTGCAAGGCATATAAGATAATCATCGATCGATCACTTTTCTCAAGGATTTTGCAATTCATATTTTGTCATGCTATTAAGAATGATATAAGTCATCACTTTTCTCCCCCTTTGTCATCAACAAAAAGGAAAATGAGACTTGAAGCACATATTTTGTCATACAACGATTTTATCATTGAAAATTAAGTATGCAAAAATATTTACGCAGAGTTCATTTTAGAGGAAAATTCAGCATGCATTCATATTATCTAATCTCTTCTTTCTATGAATAACAGAAATTGTAGATGTATAAGAGAGAGATTGGGATAAAAAAATTCAAGTAGTAATTTCACGAAGTCAAGATCATAATTCGAATACAAACTCATTCAAATCGTCAAATTCATGAAAATCTCAACATTACTTTTTAATCATCACATAAGGCATTTAAAGAATTTTTGAAACATAGGAGAATGATTAATTTAAGCATACAATGTTTCAATCAAATTCAAGTCATGAATGCCAATACTTTCATATTTGTAAGTATCAATTCATGAATGCCAAAAGATATTATTTGTGATTCCAATTTTGCAAGATCAAGATTATGATTTAGATAAAACTTATTTAAATCAAATCGCTAACTTGAAATTCATAATCAAGTCATCAAAGTCGATTTCGAGATTTCACAACATGTCATATGGAATTTGAAGGAGAATGAGAGATGGAAAGAAGATGAAAAACTTTACGGAAAATCCAATCAAACAAGTTTATTGTTTAGGGACAATTTAACATACCTAATTCCCTTCTAATGAATTCAAATTGGTCTTCATTCAAGGCTTTTGTGAATATATCTGCTAATTGATGCTTTGTGTCAATGAATTCTAGAACAACATTATTGTTAAGGACATGATCGCGTATGAAATGATGCCTAACGTCGATGTGCTTAGTTCTAGAATGCTGAATTGGATTTTTAGTAAGACATATGGCACTAGTATTATCACATTTTATGGGAATATTTTTAAAGTGAATTCCATAGTCTTCTAATGTATTTTTCATCCAAATGACTTGTGCACAACATGCACTTGCAGCTATGTATTCGGCTTCCGCCGTAGATAGTGCGACTGAATTTTGTTTCTTGGAAGTCCAAGAAACAAGTGCATGTCCTAAAAATTGGCATGTTCCGGATGTACTTTTTCTATCTATCCTGCATCCGCCAAAATCGGCATCTGCATAAGCTATTAGATCGAATTTTTCAGATTTTGGATACCACAATCCTAAATTTGGAGTTCCTTTAAGATATCTAAATATTCTTTTAACACTCTTAAGATGACATAATTTAGGATTAGATTGAAACCTAGCGCAAAGTCCTACACTAAACATAATATCCGGTCTAGTCGCAGTGAGGTAGAGTAGACTACCTATCATTCCCCTGTATGTTTTTTGATCGAAACTTTCACCATTTTCATCCATATCTAACTTAGTCGCAGTACTCATAGGGGTGTTTATTGCTTTTGAACTATCCATGTTAAATCGTTTTAACAATTCTAATGTATATTTGGATTGGTTAAGAAATATACCATCACTAAGTTGTTTGATTTGTAATCCCAAAAAGAAAGTTAATTCACCCATTAAACTCATTTCAAATTCAAGACTCATACATTTGGCAAATGATTCACATAGTGATTCATCCGAAGAGCCAAACACAATATCGTCAACATAAATTTGCACAATAAGAAAATTATTTTCAAAATGTTTAATAAACAATGTAGTATCAACCTTGCCTTTGGTAAAATTATTTAAAATAAGAAAGGAACTAAGCCTTTCATACCAAGCTCTAGGAGCTTGTTTTAAGCCATAGAGAGCTTTAGTCAATTTGAATACATGATTAGGAAGAAGAGAATTTTCAAATCCAGGAGGTTGTTCGACAAATACTTCTTCGGAAATAAAGCCATTCAAGAAAGCACTTTTAACATCCATTTGAAATAGTTTAAAATTATTACTACTAGCATAGGCAAGGAGCATCCTTATGGCTTCTAATCGAGCCACGGGAGCGAAGGTTTCTTCGTAATCGATACCTTCTTCTTGGTTGAAACCTTTGGCCACTAATCTAGCCTTGTTTCTAACCACGATACCATTTTCGTCTTGCTTGTTTCTAAAGACCCACTTAGTACCTATGACTAAGTGGTCACTTGGTCTAGGAACAAGCTTCCATACCTCATTCCTCTCAAATTGGTTCAATTCTTCTTGCATTGCAATGATCCAAAAATCATCTTTTAAGGCTTCGTCAATGCATTTAGGTTCAATTTGAGAAAGGAAAGCGGCGTTAGCACTGAAATTTTTGAAAGAAGAACGAGTTTGAACCCCTTTTGATGTATCTCCTATAATTTGCTCTTTTGGATGAGCATCTACATACTTCCATTCTTTTGGTAAAGAAATTTCGGAAGAAGATGCATTCAAATGGCTATTTTGAGGAGAGGGTTCATTTAACTTCAAATTATCAAAACCAAGATCATCATCAAAATCATTTTTCTTTAAATCGGAAATTTCATTAAAGACTACATGAATAGACTCTTCAATTACTAAAGTTCTTTTATTAAAAACCCGAAAAGCTTTAGAAACGGAAGAGTAACCAAGAAAGATGCCTTCATCGGATTTAGCATCAAATTTTCCTAAAGCATCCCTTTCATTTAAAATAAAGCATTTACAACCAAAAACTTTAAAATAGGAGATGTTTGGTTTTTTATTATTCCATAATTCATAGGGAGTTTTGGATAAGGATGGTCTTATTAGAACTCTATTCATGATGTAGCAAGCCGTATTTATGGCTTCGGCCCAAAAGTACTTAGGTAAACTATGTTCATTCAACATAGTTCTTGCCATTTCTTGTAGGTTTCTATTTTTCCTTTCAACTACTCCATTTTGTTGAGGATTTCTTGGAGTTGAGAAGTTGTGATTGTACCCATTACTTTCGCAAAAATTTTGAAAGTCACGATTTTGGAATTCACCACCGTGATCACTCCGAATTGATAAAATCATGAAGCCTTTTTCGTTTTGAGTGAGTTTACAAAATTTAGAGAAACACTTGAAGCAATCACTTTTGTGAGCTAAGAAATAGGTCCAAGTGTATCTAGAGTAGTCATCCACAATCACAAAAGCATATTTGCTTCCACCTAGACTTGTTGTATCAATTGGTCCAAATAAGTCCAAATGGATCAATTGTAATGGTCTAGTAGTGCTAATTTGATTTTTTGGTTTGAAGCTTGTTTTTATTTGTTTGCCTAGTTGACATGCATCGCATACTTTGTCCTTAATAAACTTTATATTTGGAATTCCTCGTACTAATTCTTGAGATGAGATCTTAGATATTATTTTCATGCTTGCATGGCCTAATCTCCTATGCCAAAGCCAAGCATCATCATTTACGGCGGAGAAGCACATTTCATTACTTAGTTCATCAAGATTGATGGTATAGACATTATTTTGTTTTAAAGCAATCATAGTCATGTTATGATTTGGTTTTTCAATAATGCACATATTTGATTCAAATCTAACGATGTAACCTTTATCGCATAGTTGACTAATACTCAAGAGATTATGTTTCAATCCATCAACTAGTAAGACATCATCAATGGAAAAATTAAATTTGTTACCAATAGTTCCCTTGCCAATGATTTTGCCCTTGTTGTTGTCTCCGAAGGTAACGTACCCTTCTTCTTTGCTAGTGAGCATAGAGAAATGAGATGGATCTCCAGTCATATGTCTTGAGCATCCACTATCGAGATACCATCTCTTGCTCCTAGCTTGTGGGTTTGTCTACAAAAGAGGATGATTTTTAGGTACCCATTTGATTTTGGGTGCCTCAAAAATTGACCCACTAACTTTGTTATTTATGATTGAATTCTTTATAGTTCCTTTAGGAACCCATATTAATTTTTGTGAACTAATTTTCCTAAATGGGCATTTGTAGGCAATATGTCCGGATTTGCAACAAAAGTTGCATTTCATATAAGAGGAAACATGTAATGTAGGTCCTTTTATGAAAGTGGTAGGATTTTGATGTAATCCTTTTACAAATCCAATTCCATTTCTATTTACGATGTGACCCTTGTGTGCAAGGATCATATCTAATCCTTTGCTACCAACCTTAAACTTGTTTAAGGTTTCCTTAAGAAGCAAATTTTCATTTTTTATTGCTTCTAAGTGCTCACACTTAGAGCATGGAGGAGTTTGAAGACTATCAAACTTATCTTGTAGCAAAGCATGCTCTTTCTTTAAGATACTTAACTTCTTGCTAACAGTTCTACATTCATCAAATAATTCATGAAAAGCGATAGATAGTTCTTCAAAAGATAAGTCTTCATTAAATAAATCACATACCTCTTCTCCTAACGCCATTAGCGCGTAATGAGCAACTTGCTCGGTGTTGGACTCCTCTTATTCGGATGCGCTTGAATCATCCTACGTTGCCTTGAATGCCTTCTTCTTTGATGTTCTTTTTTTGGCTTGAGGACAATCGTTCTTATAGTGTCCCGGTTTTTTGCATTCATAGCAAATCACTTGGTCCTTCTTTTGTTCAAATTTATTTTTTGTATTATTTTTAAATCTGTTCTTTCTTAAATATTTTTTAAACTTTTGAGTCAAAAGTGCAATGTCATTGTCACTGTCCTCATCACTTGATGTTCCTTTCAAGTGGTCTTCTTGTGATTTGAGTGTCATATCCTTCCTGTTCTTTGGAAGGGGGTTCTCGAGCTCGTCATGAGCTTGACATGTCATTTCGTAGGTCATTAGAGACCCAATGAGTTCTTCAAGAGGGAATGCTTTAAGGTCTTTGGCCTCTTGAATGACCGTAACTTTTGGATCCCAACTTTTAGGGAGGGATCTTAAGATTTTAGTTACTAGTTCAAAGTTAGTAAAATCTTTACCAAGAGCTTTGAGTCCATTGATGACATCCGTAAACCGGGTGTACATGTCTCCGATGGACTCACTTGGTTTCATTCGGAAAAGTTCGTAAGAGTGCACAAGGATGTTGATTTTGGACTCTTTCACTCGGCTAGTGCCTTCATGAGTGACCTCAAGAGTTCTCCAAATATCAAAAGCCGAATCACACATTGAAACACGATTAAATTCGTTTTTGTCTAATGCACAAAACAAGGCATTTATAGCCTTTGCATTTAAAGCAAAAACCTTCTTCTCCGATTCATTCCATTCGCTCATCGGAAGAGAAGATTTTTAAAATCCATTCTCGACAATAGACCAAAGCTCAAAGTCCATAGAAATGAGGAAGATTCTCATGCGAGTCTTCCAATATGTATAATCCGACCCATTAAACAAAGGTGGTCGTGCAATAGAATGGCCCTCTTGCATGCCGGAGTAAGCCATCTCTCTTGGGTATTAAACCAAATATGAGAGATAACCTTGCTCTGATACCACTTGTTAGGATCGGAGCGGCACTAAGAGGGGGGGTGAATTAATGCAGCGGATTAAAACTTCGATTTTATCAAAATCTTTCGTACGATAAGAACGGAACTTGAAAGCGTATTCTTAAAGTTGCGCAGCAAGGGTAATAAGGAACTAAAGCAGTAAGAAGATTTGCAGTAATGTAAATGACAATAATAAAATGCAAATAAGAGATTACGCCGATTTTTAGAGTGGTTCGGTCAAATGACCTACTCCACTTGCGAGGCCCCTCTTCGATGAGGCTCCCACCTTCCACTAGCAAGTCTCTTGAAATGGAAGGGTAAACACCCCTCTTACAACCTTTTACAAGCAGCTCAACCTCTTACAAATTTTCAATAAGAAAGAAGGAGGAGAACTCTCTAGCAAATTGAAAACAAGACTTGCTAAGACTTTCTAAGACTTTTCTCTCAATCCAAATGCTTCTCAAAAGTTGTAACCTCAGCTGAGATTTGAGGGGTATTTATAGGCCTCAAGAGGATTCAAATTTTGGGCTCCAAAATTTGAATTCTCTTAGGGTTCCCGGTGTTGGCGGTTCCACCGCCCAGCCAGGCGGTGCCACCGCCCAACGCTCGGGTGCTAGACGGTGCAACCGCCCAGCCAAGAAGGTGTCACCGCCCAGCACTCGGGTGCTGGGCGGTGCCACCGCCTACAGTGTTTTCAGCCCGACTACAATGTTTTCAGCCACTAGTTGGGCTTCAATCTTGGCTCTCTAGTTCGCTGGTTTAGCTTAATTTTTAGCCTAAACCAACTCTGACTTTGGGCCCAGTTGGCCCCTAACCAGGATATAGGATTATCTCTTAATCCTAATCCTAATTACAAGTGGACTACATAACCAAAACACGTCCTAAGCAAATTTTCAACCGCGAACGTCGAGTCTTGTTCTAGCGAGCTTTCCGACGAACTTTCTGCCGACGGGCTTCTAGCAAGCTCCCGAACTTGTGATGACTTTAATGAGTAGCCGAGCCTTCTCGGTGATCTCCGTGAACCTCCGACGATCTCTTCGGCGAACTTCCGAAAATTCCGACAGGTTCCCGATTTCTTCTCGGTTGGTTCTGGCAGCATCTCCGACGATTCTTCGGACTCTTAAACGTCCATCGAACTTGACTCCGGTATTCTCGCTTTGTGTTTTCTGGTTATCGTAGTTAATCCTGCACACTTAACTCAATAATATGGATTAGATCAAATAACCCATCAATTGATTTTATCATCAAAATCCGAGATTCAACATTTACGAACGAGTTTCTTTGCAGTTTACATTTACGTTTTGATTCTATTTATAATTGCAAACTGTCTTCTGCAATTTTACGAAAGAGTTTCAAGGTTTAGACGAAAATCTGCATTCAGACGTAAAACTGCATTTAGACGTAAATCGGCTTTCCTCGTACAATCATCAGATTTCAGTTCACGTTTACGTCTTGATTTCAACTGCATATTGCCTTCTGCGAGTCTACAAACGAGTTTCAAAGATCAGACGTAAATCTGCGTTTAGACGTAAATCTACGTTTAGACGTAAATCTGCTTTTTGCAGATTACTTTTTGAGCTGTACAATAGCAGCACACTGTCTTTATACTTCTGCTTAAACTGCTTTTGATCTAAACAAGTGATTTATGCAATCTGAGCTTAGACGTAAACTGCGCTTAGACGCAAACTGTGTTTAGATGCAAACTGCGTTTAGACGCAAACTGTGTTTAGACGTAAACTGCACTTAATCATAAGTAATCTTAGAATCGGCTTTTGCATCAAAATAGTTTTTATCGAACGAACGCAGCTTTCATTTTTAATCGCTGAAAGATATCCGCTGCACTAATTCACCCCCCCCCCCCCTCTTAGTGCTCTCGATCCTAACAGTTTGATGTAATGCTTATGTATGTCCGTGTCGTTTGGCATATTCATGCCTTGTACAGCATGTAGAGGGACGGCCGAAGGCATAATAGTCCAATTTTAGTTGGGTTGGTGGCCTCTTTAGGCTTTGTAAATAAAGGTTGTGTCATGTGGACACGTGCGAGAGATTATCGGTCTGTAATGGACCATTTTACCCTTTGTTGTGCCACTGTTCAAAGCTTGTAAAATCTGTTTGTAATTTGCATTGTCTATGAAGTGTTTTTCGGAGATGTTTGCTTGTGGATCCCGATTGAGGCGTTCTCTCTAACCCATTCTCTCTTTTGTTGGTCCTAAGGGATAATGGGAGGCTTCGGGGAGGCTGAGCTTTGCGGACGGACACGCAAGGGTGCCGCACGACTTAGGCAAAACCAGCTAAGTCCGTGATAGTCTGTCGGTGGCGATGCCATCGCTTGTCAGTGTCTGACATAGACAATGTATTGGCGGTGCCACCGCCGGACCTCTCGGGTGTTGGGCGGTGCCACCGCCCAGTCCGGCGGTACCACCGCCTGATCCTCGGGTTCTGGGCGGTGCCACCGCCCAGTTTGGCAATTCCACCGCCGAGTCCTACGGGTCACTAGATGGGCTTCAAATCTGGGCCAAACTAGGTAATATCGGGCCCAATTGGTCCCTAACCAGGATATAGGATTATTTCTTAATCCTAACCTATAGGATTATTTCTTAATCCTAACCCTAATTACATGCAAACTACGTAACTGAAAACATAGTCCTAAGCAAGTTTTCAACCGGCAAACGTCGAGTCTCCTTCCAGCGAGCTTTCCGGCGATCTTCCAGTGGACTTTCGATACACCCTCGGATTTCTTCCGGCGGATTCCCAGTTGGCTCCCGACCTTATGACGAGTTCAGCGAGTAGCCGAGCCTTCTTGGTGATCTCCACAAACCTCCGACGATTTCTTCAGCGGACTTCCGAAAACTCCGACAAGTCCCCGATTTCTTCTCGGTTGGTTGCGACAGCATCTTCGACGAATCTTTGGACTCTCGAACACCTATCGAACTTGACTCTGATATCTTTGCTTTATATTTTCAGGCTATCATAGTTAATCCTACACACTTAACTCAATAATATGGATTAGATCAATTAATCCATCAATTGATTTCATCATCAAAATATGAGATTCACATATCCAAATAATATTCAAGCCAAATGGATTAACCCAAACAATGGGTCATTTTGTTCCACCATGAGCCAACCCCATCAGTATTACTGTCAATCATGTTAGTTAACTACAACCAGATTCATTTTAGAACTTGTCAGCAAACTTCCATTCAAAAAAAAAAGGGAAAAAAAAGATTAATAGTCAGGTTTTCATCAAATTATGGATGTCACTGAAAAAGAATGTCACAATTGGAAGATTCATAGTTTCATTTGACAATATTTCCTGCTTCAAAACACTTTCACCTTTGATCACGTGAGAAAAAGATTCTTCGTCTCATCTCAAGGATGTAATTAAGTTATAAATTACACACAATGCATTGAAGAATAAAAAGGTCAATCTGTAATGACAGATTGACACCCAGAGCCACACATTTTGCACATAGAGATGTTCTTAAGCAACAGTAAGCAGTTAGCTAGTGCATGACTTGTCCACTTTGTTTATATTATTGTCCTGGAGGGCCTTCCATGCGGATATAATCATACATGATTCCATGAAAAGGGCTTGTACTCTTGGTCTGAGTTAAATAGATTGTATTATCACCTTGAATAAGCCATGCACTTTGCACATCAATATTAAACAACCAATATAATCCATGAATTCCATGTCTTGCAATCGAATTGTCTCTACCAATTAGCCCTGTTGTAAAGTGAGGAGGATTTATCGTTGCATCGTTAAAACGAACCTGGCCAAATGATAGGTATAGTCATAGCAACAAAAATATCAATTACTTATAGTCAACAAAAAAGAAAGAGGCTTATGAATTACTTGTAATTCAGAAATTGTGGCAGAGGCAAGTGCTACTCTAAGCTTGTAAGCTCCAGTTTGATTGACACTATCAACTTGGAACTTGATTTGCCATGTCGTTGCTTGATAGGAGTTCTCTCCAATCTTCCTGCAAGATAGTAATAATCGAAAAACAACATAAGATAATAGGATTTTAGAACTTAATCCTCTTTACGAACAACTTAATAGACAACTATTTCAAATATTCATAATGAAGACCTAGATTTTCTAAGCTTAACAATATCAGGTGAGGTGTATATGCATATCATATATTTTTAATTCCAATTCATTTTGTGAATTACATAAAAGAAATATCAAATAATGGAATAATACCAATATACTATTGCCGATAAAGGTGGATTAATCATTGCTTAGTCTCTATGTAGTATTATGATGGCTAAGAATATCCTACAATCACTGAACATATACTATAATTATTTAGGGGTTCTAAAACCATGAGTAATTATACTAAGAATTTTTCCAAGAATTAGTATATCCGAGCCAACATCACTCCACATTGCAAAAGTTGGTCCATGAATTTGTTAACTAAAATATTTCATAAGCATTTGCACGTCCGAGAAATATTTCATAAGCAAATTACACACTAAGCTATTTGGTGGATGGATCTTAGAGGGAAAATTCATGACAAAATTCGTCTTAGAATATTTGAGATGAGCAAAATAAGTTTGATGAATTGAAACCTGGTAACATGAGCGAAAAACCAATCTTTTCTATAGTCACTCGCACCAACTGAATAAATAAGATCACTGTCAGGATACAAGTCAGCATATCTCTCCCATAAACCATATTGCCTAAATCTGTAAATAGAAATTAAGAGATTCAATAAAATAATAGAAAGGGTAGAAAACAAAATAAATAGAAATAGGTTTTTCTCTTTTATTTTCTCTTATAATCAAGCAAAAAAGTAACAACCGCATAATATTGGTAACATTTTTAAGATGAAAGAGGATAATGAAAAGAACATCTAATTTGTATAACCTGTCTGGATGATTAACATAGAGTTTGTTGACATAGATAGGATTAGGATCTGGGACAAAGAACTCAGCAGCAGAGCGATCGGGAATTCCTATTTCCCATAAAGTAGGACCATCCCTCGGAGGCTTATACACAAGGTCACCCAAATTGATTTGACTTCCTGATCATATATACATAAACTAGTAAGTTCTATAAAGATTTTACATGTTTACCTGGATAAAAGCAACAATTTATCAACCTGAAGAGATAGTTATAGTCATATCTAATTTGTAGTCCCCAATAAATCCAGGAACCCATGCATAAAGATTATAGTCTCCGGTTCGAACATGAGTAATGGTAAAAATCCCTTTGTCATTGGCTCTAGTCCAAAATTGATATCCCTGTAACATTATAACATATGAGATGCTTAAGCACCACAAATATATATATATATACATACATATATACATATATACATACATATATACATATATACATACATATATACATATATACATACATATATACATATATACATACATATATACATATATACATACATATATACATATATACATACATATATACATATATACATACATATATACATATATACATACATATATACATATATACATACATATATACATATATACATATATATATATATATATATATATATAGAGAGAGAGAGAGAGAGAGAGAGAGAGAGAGAGAGATTTCATGCATGTGTTAACCTTGAATTCTCTTTGCCAGGACCCGGCTTCTCCAGGTAAAGCCAAACCAACAAAAGCAGCATCCCCAATTATATCTTTCTCATCTATGAACCTGAAAGAAAAGTACAAAGTCTCGATTTTTCAACAGTACAAGTTTTTGGTTTTGAATACAATTGGGTACCTAATTTTCGTTAATGAGGACATAATTTCACTCGTATAACATTATATACAAATGACAGGATCTGGACATTTAATGGACAAAATTATGTTATCCTTTCATAAGCATCAAGTATGAAAAGGATTGAAGGACATAAAATAAACAAACATAAATGCAATCATATTTGCCATATTCAGTTAACCAATTCATATGTCAATACGTGGTAAATTAGAGGAGAAATCATACTTATCTCGAACCAGTAATCTCCCAGTAACAGAACCTCTTTGATTAGATTTTTGGAAGTCCTCTGAAACTGGAAATTCATATGGCCAACTCCCCACTTGTGTTAGTGCCTAGCTTGATGAAGAAAAAATGTGTAAACACAAGGAAATAAAGATAAACCTGCCATTATCATATTAGCATCTTGTCCTTCTGCTTGAGATCAACTTCTATAGTCTTGTTATTGTTAACTCTAGTCACTTCTATGTTTCAAAGGAGGTTTCGATATCAATATACAAGTACCGTATGCTAGCGCGTTCAACTGAAGCTGAGCAGTTTGACTAGCTAAAATAAATTGGCTCGTTTGCATACAACAAAAAGAGTACTTATTGTGACAACAAATACTTGCACCTGAAGTTTTGCATCGTCCCAAAGAAGTTGTCGATTTGTACCATCCATAGTAGAATTGAGGTAGATGAACACAGGACCAAAGACTTTCTTCCAGTATTCACCATTCCTGAATTTAGGCACAAGATCCTGCCCACTGTAGTGAGCACTCAAAAACTTCTGAAATAAAGCAATGTGAAAGAAAATTAGTCATGCAACGAATATACCAGCCACCATTTAATGCCATGTTGATATAGAAGTGCTAGACAAGGGTCATTAGAAGGTCAGTGCACTTTGCTTAGCATCAGTTGTATTTGCCATTAACTACTCCATAACTAGTTAAAAGCTTCACAAAAGTTACGCCTTAACAACAGAAAAATGTTTTTTCCCAGAAACAGGAAAGGAAGAATTATTGTCACCAATAAATATGACAATGACCATTTGATTTTACGCAAATATGAATAAATGATTTTTGTTGGAAGTAAAATAGAAATATTAGAATAAAGACACAAATAAGTGTCACTTAGAATAAAGAAATATATTTAAAAAACTTGGGACGAAATTATATGGTTGAGATAAAAGTCGAAAAAGAAAGGATAGTTGCCTCCGAAGTTGTAAATATCTGAGACAATCCTATAATTTTTGCATCGCCGTCTCCCCTTGGTAGACAAACTTGCTCGAAGGGGTGTTGGAGGTCATTTCCTTTGCCCATCCTGTGGATTAGAACCTGAAACCATTGATCATTTGTTCTTCTCTTGTCGGTTCTCAGTTTATTTGTGGCAGTTCTAGAGAGTAAACTACAGAATACTTTTTTGCATGGGAATACTTGGAAAGCTGGTGAGTGGATCCTTGAAGGAATGCATGCGGGCGGTAATTTGGGATTGTTGCACGCATCGGTGGCTGTCACTGGACTTTGGTGGCTGTGGAGGATCAGAAATGAAGCTTTGCATTCTGCAACCTTCAAACCAATCTGCACTGTTTTCCATTTGAATGTGGGCACGATTTGGGATTATGACATGGCCAAGATTCCTGATGGGTTTAGGCTAGAGATTATCTCCCGTCAAACTCATTGGAGTCCTCCTCCTGAGGGGTGTATGAAGATAAACTAAGATGGTTTCATGGGAGAGAACCGGATGGAGGGTTGGGTTTTGTTATCCAGGATTATAATGCTGATCCTATTTTCTCTCACGTGTTTAGAGAATAGAATAAAGTAGTCAATCGGTTGGCTAAATATGCTAGGAAATATAAGTCCAGAGGGAAGTGGTTCTCCACAAAATAGGTTTTTTTTCATTTTGATGCTAGGGGAGATTTTTGTCCCCCGAAGACTTTATTAATGAAATTTCACCAAAGAAAAAAAAAATTGATAGGAATATCATTTATTTTTACATGTTTTTTTCTCAAAATTTTTGATACAAGATTGACTCTAAAATGATTTTTATACATGATTACAATATTTTTTGTTTTGACAATTAAGTTTTTTTTTTTTCTGTAGACCATGTCTCCAGTATTTTTTTTTTTCTATTGACCATGTCTCCCATATTTTTCAAAGTTAAAATGAAGTTAAGCTAGAGATAAAAGAAATGATACTTACTGCAAGGGTTGTAGGACCAACATGAGATGTTAGATCTTGTTTGACAGGCCCTCCGGACCGGAACTCATCGCTAGGTGTAATTTGCCAAAAACCAATCGGAGGATCAAAAGATATCCATCCATGGACCTTGTTGTCCTTATCTTCACAGGAATATTGATACTTGTCATCCACCTTAAGCAATCATTTTGTGGAATCAGATGATAAATTAACTATGTTGTCTAACTTGAAACATTTTTTACTTGAGCTGTAAGAACTTGCTTACCTCTCCTTTTAGGTCTGGATTAACTGGGTTAATTAGTAGAACAGCCTCAGGATATGCCAATTTCTGTGACCTATTAGGCATGCGATCATCAGGCATTGGCATGAATCTTTGCCTGTTATCTGCTATTGCCATGTAGTGAAACCTGCACTCCTCATAAATATCTAGTCATAAATATATGGAAACAGATAAAGCTTAAACATGTATGGCTACACATCTGTACAATTAGGTCACTATAGAATTCTAATTTCTGTTACTATGTCACCATCATTCCTCAAACAAAGAACATAACCAAGAGAGCATAAGATGTGATGAATGAGCGAGTCATCCTTGTAATATAGGCATGCTTCATAATGTCATAGCAAAAACACAAACTAGGCTAAGATCATTTACTTGTCCTTCCTAAGCTTGAAAGCAACTCTGGTTTCTGCCAAATCGAAGTCTGGCCATCCTTCCCGGTGCTCATAGATGGCGTAAGTGTAGAAGCCCGAGCAGCCACGGAGCATTATAAACCTACATATAGTAAAATATCAGATACCCGTCAACTGATCAACAGAGAAGTAATTTTAGGAATCTCCACAAACCTTTTATCTATGTTCAAAGGGACAAGCTTGCCTTGGAGGGATGGATCCCAGTTTCTTGTGAAAGAAACTTCTACCTGGTTTTCATCTTCATGAATTATTTCAAAATGTGTACCCTGGATCCTGTTTACCAATTAGCAATATGACCTACATTAAGCTTCATTCTCACCAAGAACTGGAAGTGAAAAGAAATAGATGAAGAAATTCACTCACACATCGAATATACCAGAACCCTGAGGTTCACTCCACACCACATCCCAGTACCTGCCATTGGAGATGGAATTTAAGTATTTATTTGTATTCAACGTGGTTTGGAGGTGGTAAGAATTCCACCATCTATGACATGAACAGAGAACTTTACGGCAACCTTTGCTGGTAGAGAAACTAGATAAAATTATATGTGAATCATGTGAAAAATCCCATTGCATCGCATGAAGAAAATATAAGAGCAAGTCAAACATCATTAACTTTCGCAATTGAATCGTCAAGAATGATCCTCAAAGTGTATGTGAGAAATCGGTAATCGGGAAAAATTTTAGAAACAAAACTTTTTTTTTTTTCTTTTTTGATGCAACCAGCTGAATTTTTTTCAAAAGGAACAAACCATTATATCTCGTTGAAAACATAAAGAGCATTATCGAACACGTTTGTAGAATATGATTCTTAATTCCTCACGAGAAATAACTCCCAGCAAGTGTTAACAAAAACTTACTGAAGAAGCAGAGCTATGCCATAAAGAGCAGGAATAATCTATTTAAAAGAAAATTCACGACTTGGAGGAGCGACGACAGAACATTACCCTCTATTCCCTTCTTCGTTAAGAACTTCCAATAAATTATCTACACCATTGTATCTAACTCCAGTGATGAGCCCCTCGGGATTCGACAAAGTCAATTGGAGAATACCATTATCTATCACAACCTGCACATTTATTTCTTCGACGCAATCAGATACATATGTCCAAAAATATCAAATGAGAGAAGATGATAATTGAGCCAATGTCTTCACATGATCATCTCGGACTTGTATGCTCACACCAACGGGGGCCATCCTGCAAGCCTCTCCCGAACAGGATCAACAACTCGTGAAGACTGTGCTGCAAACACATCGCAACGATACGCTGTGTCAATCCTGCCTCCAAACAAAACGCAGGAAACGATGAGCAAATATCCGTGAGAGACTCACCTCAGATTGCGAAGAGCTCGCATTGCGGTGGAGGCGGCGCATGGCTTTATAGTGGACCTATCGGGATCCTTGCCTGCGTCTTATCCGATTCCATGAAAACAAAGCATCGCTGGCTTGGAAGCCAAGCTCCACCATTGCTCGCTGGAGATAGGGATGGGAATTGGGATCGGGAGATGCGTCGCTGTTGAGAAATTTAAAACTGGAGGTTGGGCATGCAAGTAGCGCGTGGGCTCCGTCAAAATCCCCACCGCACCGCCCCAGAGTGGGAAAAGGAAAGTATCTTACGGTTTACGACGTTCGATTTCCTGCACATCCAAGGTGTATCGTGTGGATCTCGTAGTTGATCATGTTGGATTTGCTCACGTCATGTGTGTCTTTGTTTTCTCGGACGACCTACTTGTGCCGGTAGATTCTCGATGCATCTGTATCACGATCCGATGCCGATTGAAATGGCTTAAATATTTGAGAGAATATATATATATATATATATATATATATATATATATATATATATATATATATATATATATATATATATATATATTACACATGTATTTATTCAAATTTCTGTACTCATCATCCATTAAGCTCTTTTAAATATTAGTTGATATTGAATTTGAAAAAGCTTTGACGAAACTTTCTTATCACTATGCCCTCCTTCAAGTCACCATGGGTAGTTCACAAACAACATTATAGCATACTTAAAAGAGAAAAAAAAAAGGAGTATTTTCTTCTTATTACCGTTGAGCTTTCACAGTTGCCCAAGGAGACTTTTTAGATGGCAGCAGGTGATTAGTGTTAGATTATAGAGGAAACGCAAGATTTCTGATACATATGGGAGAGAAAACAATCAATCTGAATGATGGAGAACCTTATGATTGGACTTGTTCTTCAATCCGAATTTTATTTAATTGCACTGTTTTATTTAATTTTTATTAATTGAATAATTAGCCTGTTTAATGAGCTAAATAATATATGAGATTTTAACCAGGTTTTAAATGATTATATTATGGTCATCTAGGTCATTAAAAATCCAAAACGATCACTGATTTATGATCTTTTTAATTATGTGGAGGTGTAATGTCTCACGTTTATTTGTTCTTCCAATTTTTCTTTTAACTTCCACATCTATTTTTATTTTCTCTAGAAGATTTATGAACCTCTTCACGTTTATTAAGCGTCTTGATCATATTTTAGAGCTGACACTTAACTATCAGCTGATTTATTTTCTTTAGATCATATAATTTATAGGTTTGTTAAACCAAGCTTAGCTTTCAGTTTACTGGCTCCAACAACAATAATACATAACTCACTGAGACAACTAAGTTACTAATACTATAACTACATCAATCTCAGGAAACTTAATATGTATTCAGGAGGAAAACTCAAACTGAAGGTGCTCCTAGCGAGCCCGAGAGCAACTCTCCTCTTCAAAAAAAAAAAGAAAAAAAAAGAAATAGAAGTTCTATTCAGCATAAAGTGGCCATTGTTTTCTCTGTACAGAAATCATATTCTCAAAACATCCTTAATTATATTTAATACAATCCTAAGAAAAAAAAAATAAAATAGAAAAAGCCCTATGTTTTCACTTTTTCTCATAGAGAATTCTATTTTTTTTTTAATCTCTCCAAAGTGCTCCTTATTTTTTGAGAGATGAAATTATTCTTAACCTTCACCGTCCTACTATGTTACATTGTAAGTCAACAAGTAATAAGAAGATATTAGTCATGTCTCGTTCCATCCTGCGTATCAACCCCCATAAGCGTGGGGCTGGGCTCATGTGTGAAGAGGCATTGTAGACGAAAGTGGTAACCATGCAAAGGGGTAGAACGACCACGATGAAGGATGGAGTGAAGATTAGGGGTAATCTTATTTTTTTTAAAATAAAAAACACTATAAGTGTATAAAGTAAAAAAGATGATGCTCAATGGAAAAAAAAGTGAAAAATTGAGACTTTTTTAAAGAATTTTCAGAGATAATTTAATATAATCTAAGGATTTTTTTTTTCCCACAACATGAGTATCAATAAGTCGGATGAAATTTACACACATTGAATTCAATGCTAAATAGGCCGAGTCTATCCTTAATGGCTATGGCTTCACAAAAGAGGATTCCCTAACTTGTGACATGCCTACAATCAGAAAACAGGCAATGACTAGTATCATCCCTCAACGAAACCAACATCACCTTCTCTAAGCATATCAATAGAATCACCACAATTAGTGAAAATAATTCCTTTGAAAGTTTATCCTATGTAACAAATTTAGGACATCACTCTCTATGAAAACCACATATTGCATAAAATTGTCATGAACCTTCACAAAGAAGATAATCTTATGAAAAGAACTAAGAGGGAGAGATGTTAGGATCAAGAGGGCACTAAGAGGAGGCGGGGGCGGAGAGGGGGGGATGAATTAGTGCAGTAAAAAAATCATCAGTTTTCTAAAATATTCGTTCGTTAAAAATCAATCTCGGAAAGTGCTTAACTTTAAAGTAAATGAACTAATAATTAACTTAGAAAGCAATGGTAATAATAAAAAAGTAGAATGGAAATTAGCATACTGAAATTTATAGTGGTTCGATCATTGTGACCTACATCTACTTTTGATTCCTCCTCCGTCGAGATCACCGGTATTCACTAATGGTCTTCCTTCAATAGGCGAAGACAAACCAGCTCTTTAGAGTGATTTCTCCTTTTCACGAGTTTAGGAGATAACTCTTATAAGTCTCACACCTCTTTTGAATGATCACAATACTTAGAAAAGGATGAGGAGGACTATATTCACTTTTATAATAATTTCACACCCCAAGACTTTAATATTTTGTTCATATTTTCGTATCCTTTCATGTAGAAAAGTGTGAGGTATTTATAGGCCCCAATAGCTTTAGAATTGGAACAAAAAAGTATCACATCCTCAGATTTCGTGGTACTGGTGGTACCACCGCCATTATTGGACAGTATTACCATATGCAGACTGACACTGAGCGGTACTACCACTCAGTCTAAGTGGTACATTCGCTTGATAGAGCTTGGAGACTGAGCTCTAGCGGTACCACCGCTTAACAACAATAACTACCAACGGTACCATTGCCCAATCTGGGCGGTACCACCACCTAGAGCACTTGGGAGACTAAGTCCCAAGCGGTGGCATTACGGACCCTGGCGGTAACATCGTCGATCGTGATTTCAAGTGCTAAATGGGCTATTCAATCAGCCTAATTCAACCTGGGTGGTACCATTGCCAATTGTTAAGAGCCCAATTGGCCCCTAACTGTGTTAGTGGGATTACCTCCCAATCCTAACTCAATTTAAGGTCTAACTACGATAATTTAAAATATTAACTAAGCAATCTTGGTCTGGTATGTCAATTATTCCTCCGACGATCTTTCGATAAACTTCCGACGATTTCTCGATAATGTTCCAGCGAACTCCCGGCAAGCTCCTAGACTTTTCGATGATCTTCTTAGTGAGTTCCGATGAGTTTCTTTAGTAGGCTCCTAGACGTCTTTGTCAATTCCGGCAGAACTTCCGACGAACGTCCGAACTTCCGATAAACTCTCAAACTCCCAATAAAATCTCGATCTTCACTCCGGCATAACATTTGCTTTATATCTTACCATTATCATAATTAATCCTACACTTTTCTCAACATACAGATTAGATCAAATAATTTATCAATTGATTTTATCATCAAAATTTGAGATTCAGCAATCTCCCCCTTTTTTA